>NW_026641316.1:0-71487 GCF_028554395.1 Pezoporus wallicus
ATCATAGAGACGGGAGCGGGGGGGGATAGAGCGGCCCTAGGGGGATCATAGAGACGGGAGCGGAGGGGGGAGAGAGCGGCCCTAGCGGCCCTAGGGGGATCATAGAGACGGGAGCGGGAGGACCAGAGGGGCCCGGGATCATAGAGACGGGAGCGGGGGGAGAGAGAGCGGCCCTAGGGGGATCATAGAGACGGGAGCGGGGGGGGAGAGAGCGGCCCTAGGGGGGATCATAGAGACGGGAGCGGGAGGACCAGAGGGGCCCGGGATCATAGAGACGGGAGCGGGGGGGAGAGAGTGGCCCTAGGGGGATCATAGAGACGGGAGCGGGGGGAGATAGAGCGGCCCTAGGGGGGATCATAGAGACGGGAGTGGGGGGGGGAGAGAGCGGCCCTAGGCTGGGATCATAGAGACGGGAGCGGGGGGGGATAGAGCGGCCCTAGGGGGGGATCATAGAGACGGGAGCGGGAGGGGATAGAGTGGCCCTAGGCTGGGATCATAGAGACGGGAGCTGGAGGACCAGAGGGGCCCGGGATCATAGAGACGGGAGCGGGGGGGGGGGGATAGAGTGGCCCTAGGGGGGGATCATAGAGACGGGAGCGGGGGGGAGAGAGCGGCCCTAGGGGGGATCATAGAGACGGGAGCGGAGGGGGAGAGAGCGGCCCTAGGGGGGATCATAGAGACGGGAGCGGGAGGACCAGAGGGGCCCGGGATCATAGAGACGGGAGCGGGGGGGGGAGAGAGCGGCCCTAGGCTGGGATCATAGAGACGGGAGCGGGAGGACTAGAGGGGCCCGGGATCATAGAGACGGGAGCAGGGGGGGGAGAGAGCGGCCCTAGGGGGGATCATAGAGACGGGAGCTGGAGGACCAGAGCGGCTCTAGGCCGGGACCATAGAGAGCAGCGGGAGGACCAGAGCGGCCTCGCACCATAGAGACACGGGGTGGGGGTGGATGGGGAAAGGGGGCGTGGCCTCGCGCTCTGATTGGCTCTTGCCGTGGAAAAGGGGAGGAGCCAATGGGGAGGGGGCTTAGAAATACCCCTTGGAAGGGGGGGAATCAATGAACACCCCACACACACCCCATTGACCCCCCCCACACCCCATTGACCCCCCCACCCCATTGACCCCCATACCCATTGACCCCCCCACCCCATTCACCCCCACACCCCATTCACCCCCCACACCCCATTGACCCCCATACCCATTGACCCCCACACCCCATTGACCCCCATACCCCATTGACCCCCCATACCCCATTCACCCCCACACCCCATTCACCCCCCACACCCCATTCACCCCCCACACCCCATTCACCCCCCACACCCCATTGACCCCCATACCCATTGACCCCCCCCATACCCATTGCCCCCCCCACCCCATTGCCCCCCACACCCCATTCACCCCCACACCCCATTGACACCCATACCCCATTGACCCCCATACCCATCGACCCCCACACCCCATTGCCCCCCCCATACCATTGACCCCCCATACCCATTGACCCCCATACCCATTGACCCCCCCCCATACCCATTGACCCCCATCCCCATTGACCCCCATACCCATTGCCCCCCACACCCCATTCACCCCCACACCCCATTCACCCCCACACCCCATTCACCCCCCACACCCCATTGCCCCCCCCATACCCATTCACCCCCCACACCCCATTGCCCCCCCCATACCCATTGACCCCCATACCCATTGCCCCCCCCCCCACCTCTCCTCGCAGCCATCCCTATGGAGCTGCTGTTCGGGCGCCGGAAGACGCCGGAGGAGCTGCTCCGGCAGAACCAGCGCGCCCTGGCCCGGGCCATGCGGGACCTGGATCGGGAACGCTCCAAGCTGGAAGCGCAGGAGAAGAAAATCATCCTGGACATCAAGAAGATGGCGAAGCAGGGCCAGATGGTGGGGACGGCCTCGGGGTAGCGGCGGGATAACGTGGGGATAACAGTGGGATAACGTGGGGATAACGTGGGGATAACGTGGGGATAACGTGGGGATAACAGTGGGATAACGTGGGGATAACGTGGGGATAACGTGGGGATAACGTGGGGATAACGTGGGGATAACGTGGGATAACGTGGGGATAACGTGGGGATCACGTGGGGATAACGTGGGGATAACAGTGGGATAACGTGGGGATAACGTGGGGATAACGTGGGGATAACGTGGGGATAACGTGGGAATAACGTGGGGATAACGTGGGGATAACGTGGGGATAACGTGGGGATAACGTGGGGATAACGTGGGGATAACGTGGGGATAACGTGGGGATAACGTGGGGAAAACGTGGGGATAACGTGGGGATAACGTGGGGATAACGTGGGGATAACGTGGGGATAACGTGGGGATAACGTGGGGATAACGTGGGGATAACGTGGGGATAACGTGGGATAACGTGGGGATAACGTGGGGATAACGTGGGGATAACGTGGGGATAACGTGGGGATAACGTGGGGATAACGTGGAGATAACGTGGGGATAACAGTGGGATAACGTGGGGATAACGTGGGGATAACGTGGAGATAACGTGGGGATAACGTGGGGATAACAGTGGGATAACGTGGGGATAACGTGGGGATAACAGTGGGATAACGTGGGGATAACGTGGGGATAACGTGGGATAACGTGGGGATAACGTGGGGATAACGTGGGGATAACGTGGGATAACGTGGGGATAACGTGGGGATAACGTGGGATAACGTGGGGATAACAGTGGGATAACGTGGGGATAACGTGGGGATAACGTGGGATAACGTGGGGATAACGTGGGGATAACGTGGGGTTAACGTGGGATAACGTGGGGATAACGTGGGGATAACGTGGGGATAACGTGGGGATAACGTGGGATAACGTGGGGATAACGTGGGGATAACGTGGGGATAACGTGGGGATAACGTGGGGATAACGTGGGGATAACGTGGGATAACGTGGGGATAACGTGGGATAACGTGGGGATAATGTCGGGGTAACGTGGGATAAAGTCGGGATAACAGTGGGATAATGTTGGGATAACATGGGATTTGGAATGCCTTGGGATGGGGATGAGGGGACCAGGAATGCCTTGGGATGGGGACCACAAGGAACCAGGAATCCCTTAGGATTGGGGTGAAGGAACCGGGAATGCCTTGGGATTGGGATGAAGGAACTGGGAATCCCTTGGGATGGGGATGAAGGGACTGGGAATCCCTTGGGATGGGGATGAAGGGACTGGGAATCCCTTGGGATGGGGATGAAGGGACTGGGAATGCCTTGGGATGGGGATGAAGGGACCAGGAATCCCTTAGGATTGGGGATGAAGGGACTGGGAATCCCTTGGGATGGGGATGAAGGAAATGGGAATGCCTTGGGATGGGGATGAAGATATCGGGAATGTCTTGGGATGGGGATGAAGGAACTGGGAATGCCTTGGGATGGGGATGAAGATATCGGGAATGTCTTGGGATGGGGATGAAGGAACTGGGAATGCCTTGGGATGGGGATGAAGGGACCGGGAATCCCTTGGGATGGGGATGAAGGGACCGGGAATGCCTTGGGATGGGGATGAAGGGACCGGGAATCCCTTGGGATGGGGATGAAGGAACTGGGAATCCCTTGGGATGGGGATGAAGATATCGGGAATGTCTTGGGATGGGGCTGAAGGAAATGGGAATCCCTTGGGATGGGGCTGACGGCGGGGTCCCCATTGATCTCGGTGGCGGCGCCTCCAGGACGCGGTGAAGATCATGGCCAAGGACCTGGTGCGGACGCGGCGCTACGTGAGGAAGTTCATCACCATGAGAGCCAACGTCCAGGCCGTGGCCCTCAAGATCCAGACCCTCAAATCCAACAACTCCATGGCGCAGGCCATGAAGGGGGTCACCAAAGCCATGGCCACCATGAACCGGCAGGTGGGGGGCCCCGAGGGGCAAGGCCGGGGCCACCAGGAGGTGGCTACGGGGGGGTCAAGGTGGTGGCTTCCATGGGGTGGTGCCTCCATGGGGTGGGTCCTCCATGGGTTGGGTCCTCCATGGGTTGGTGCCTTCATGGGTTGGGTCCTCCATGGGTTGGTTCCTCCATGGGTTGGGTCCTCCATGGGTTGGTTCCTCCATGGGTTGGGTCCTCCATGGGTTGGGTCCTCCATGGGTTGGGTCCTCCATGGGTTGGGTCCTCCACGGGTTGGGTCCTCCGTGGGTTGGGTCCTCCATGGGTTGGTTCCTCCATGGGTTGGGTCCTCCATGGGTTGGGTCCTCCATGGGTTGGGTCCTCCATGGGTTGGTGCCTTCATGGGTTGGGTCCTCCATGGGTTGGATCCTCCACGGGTTGGGTCCTCCGTGGGTTGGGTCCTCCATGGGTTGGTTCCTCCATGGGGTGGTGCCTCCATGGGGTGGGTCCCCCATGGGTTGGGTCCTCCATGGGTCCTCCATGGGTTGGGTCCTCCATGGGTTGGTTCCCCCATGGGTTGGGTCCTCCATGGGTTGGGTCCTCCATGGGTTGGGTCCTCCATGGGTTGGTTCCCCCATGGGTTGGTTCTCCCATGGGTTGGGTCCTCCATGGGTTGGTTCCCCCATGGGTTGGGTCCTCCATGGGTTGGTTCCTCCATGGGGTGGTGCCTCCATGGGGTGGGTCCTCCATGGGTTGGGTCCTCCACGGGTTGGGTCCTCCATGGGTTGGGTCCTCCATGGGTTGGTTCCTCCATGGGTTGGGTCCTCCACGGGTTGGGTCCTCCATGGGTTGGTGCCTTCATGGGTTGGGTCCTCCACGGGTTGGGTCCTCCACGGGTTGGGTCCTCCATGGGTTGGGTCCTCCATGGGTTGGTTCCCCCATGGGTTGGTTCTCCCATGGGTTGGGTCCTCCGTGGGTTGGGTCCTCCATGGGTTGGTTCCTCCATGGGGTGGTGCCTCCATGGGGTGGGTCCCCCATGGGTTGGGTCCTCCATGGGTCCTCTATGGGTTGGGTCCTCCATGGGTTGGTTCCCCCATGGGTTGGGTCCTCCATGGGTTGGGTCCTCCATGGGTTGGGTCCTCCATGGGTTGGGTCCTCCATGGGTTGGTTCCCCCATGGGTTGGGTCCTCCATGGGTTGGTTCCCCCATGGGTTGGGTCCTCCATGGGTTGGGTCCTCCATGGGTTGGTGCCTTCATGGGTTGGGTCCTCCATGGGTTGGGTCCTCCATGGGTTGGTTCCCCCATGGGTTGGGTCCTCCATGGGTTGGGTCCTCCATGGGTTGGTGCCTTCATGGGTTGGGTCCTCCATGGGTTGGGTCCTCCATGGGTTGGTTCCTCCATGGGTTGGGTCCTCCATGGGTAGGTTCCTCCATGGGTTGGTTCCTCCATGGTTTGGGTCCTCCATGGGTTGGGTCCCCCATGGGTTGGTTCCTCCATGGGTTGGTTCCTCCATGGTTTGGGTCCTCCACGGGTTGGGTCCTCCATGGGTTGGTTCCTCCATAGGTTGGTTCCTCCATGGGTTGGGTCCTCCATGGGTTGGGTCCCCCATGGGTTGGTTCCCCCATGGGTTGGGTCCTCCATGGGTTGGGTCCTCCATGGGTTGGGTCCTCCATGGCTCAGTGGCCCCATGGCTCGGTGGCCCCATGGCTCAGTGGCCCCATGGCTCAGTGGCCCCATGGCTCGGTGGCCCCATGGCTCAGTGGCCCCATGGCTCAGTGGCCCCATGGCTCGGTGGCCCCATGGCTCAGTGGCCCCATGGCTCGGTGGCCCCATGGCTCAGTGGCCCCATGGCTCGGTGGCCCCATGGCTCGGTGGCCCCATGGCTCAGTGGCCCCATGTCCCCCTGCGCAGCTGAAGCTGCCCCAGATCCAGAAGATCATGATGGACTTCGAGAAGCAGGCCGAGATCATGGACATGAAGGAGGAGCTGATGAACGACGCCATTGATGACGCCATGGGGGACGAGGAGGATGAGGAGGAGAGGTGGGAGCAATGGGGACATCAATGGGGACCAATGGGGTATCAATGGGGTATCAATGGGGACCAATGGGAACATCAGAGGACACCAATGGGGACATCAATGGGGTATCAATGGGGACCAATGGGGACCAGTGGGAGCAATGGGGACATCAATGGGGTATCAATGGGGACCAATGGGAACATCAGAGGACACCAATGGGGACATCAATGGGGTATCAATGGGGACCAATGGGAACATCAGAGGACACCAATGGGGACATCAATGGGGTATCAATGGGGACCAATGGGGACCAGTGGGAGCAATGGGGACATCAATGGGGTATCAATGGGGACCAATGGGAACATCAGAGGACACCAATGGGGACATCAATGGGGTATCAATGGGGACCAATGGGAACATCAGAGGACACCAATGGGGATCAATGGGAGGATCAGTTGGGACCAATTGGAACACCAATGGGGACATCAATGGGGTACCAATGGGGACCAATGGGAGCATCAGAGGACACCAATGGGGACCAATGGGGACATCAGTGGGGTACCAATGGGAACATCAGAGGACACCAGTGGGGACATCAATGGGGATCAATGGGGACACCACTGGGGCACCAATGGGAGAACCAGTTGGAACCAGTTTGGACACCAATGGGGACCAATGGGACACCAATGGGGACATCAGTGGGAACCAATGGGGACACCAGTGGGGACCAATGGGGTCACCAGTTGGTTGGGTCATCAGGGGCAGCAATGGGGACCAATGAGGGGACCAATGGGGACATCAGTGGGCACCAATGGGGACCAATAGGAGATCAATGGGGGCATCAGAGGACACCAATGGGGACATTCAATGGGGCACCAATGGGGACATTCAATGGGGCACCAATGGGGACATTCAATGGGGCACCAATGGGGACATCAGGGGGCAGCAATGGGATCACCACTGGGGACATCAGTGGGAACCAGTGGGGACATCAATGCGGCATCAGTGGGGCACCAGTGGGGACTAATGGGGGGACCAATGGGGTCCAATGGGGGGGCCATGGGGCGCTGGTGTCACCTCCTGCTGCTGTCCCCTCAGTGACGCCGTCGTGTCCCAAGTGCTGGATGAGCTGGGGCTGAACCTGACCGACGAGCTGGCCAGTGAGTGGGGCGCTATGGGGCAATGGGGGATATGGGGCAATGGGGGACAGTGGGGGATATGGGGCAATGGGGGGGATGGGGCAATGGGGGATATGGGGCAATGGGGGGGATGGGGCAATGGGGGATATGGGGCAATGGGGGACAGTGGGGGATATGGGGCAATGGGGGTAATTTGGCAATGGGGGCAATGGGGGGCAGTGGGGTAATGGAGGGTAAAGGGCTCTAGGGTCTCTATGGGCTCTATGGGGATCTCTGGGGCTCTATGGGCTCAATGGGTGCTTTGGGTGTTGAGTGCTATGGGCTCTATGGGGCTCTGTGGTCTCTATGGTCTCTATGGGTCTCTATGGGTCTCTATGGTCCCTATGGTCTCTATGGGTCTCTATGGGTCTCTATGGTCCCTATGGTCTCTATGGGTCTCTATGCTCTCTATGGGTCTCTATGGTCTCTATGATCTCCATGGGTCCCTATGGCCTCTATGGGTCTCTATGGGTCCCTATGGCCTCTATGGGTCCCTATGGGTCTCTATGGGTCCCTATGGGTCTCTATGGTCTCTATGGGTCTCTATGATCTCTATGGGTCCCTATGGGTCTCTATGATCCCTATGGGTCCCTATGGGTCTCTATGGGTCTCTATGGTCTCTATGGGTCCCTATGGCCTCTATGGGTCCCTATGGGTCCCTATGGGTCTCTATGGGTCCCTGTGGGTCCGCCCCTGACGTGGCTCCCGTTTCAGCGCTGCCGCCGCCAGGGGGCGCTCTGTCGGCGGGGGAGGGGCGCCCGGCCGAGCCCGCGGCCGCTTTGGCCGACGCCGACGCCGACCTGGAGGAGCGGCTCAAGAACCTGCGGCGGGACTGACCTCTGACCCCTGACCCCGTGGCCTCTGACCCCCTGACCTGGGACGGGTGGTCGCTGACCGCGTGACCCTGACCTTTGGCCGTTGACCCTGACTCGTTACCTACAGTCTCTGCTCTGTGACCTCTGACCCCTGGTCACATGAACCATGACTTGTGACCTTTGATCGTGTGACTCATGACCTGTGACCTCTGACTCCCGTTCACATGAACCATGGTCTGTGACCAATGACCACGTGACTCATGATGGTCTGTGACCAACCTTTGACCACGTGACTCATGACCATGACATGTGACCTGTGACCAATGACCCCCGTGACCTGTGACCTCTGACCCCCGTTCACATGAACCGTGGTCTGTGACCAATGACCACGTGACTCATGACCTGTGACCTCTGACCCCTCGTTCACATGAACCATTACTTGTGACCTTTGACCACGTGACTCATGACCTATGACCTCTGACACACACACACGATCACATGATCCATGACCTGTGACCAATGACCGCGTGACTCGTGACCTGTGACCTCTGACCCCCGATCACATGAACCGTGGACTGTGACCAATGACCGCGTGACTCGTGACCTGTGACCTCTGACCCCCGTTCGCATGAACCATGATCTGTGACCAATGACCACGTGACTCGTGACCTGTGACCTCTGACCCCTCGTTCACATGAACCATTACTTGTGACCTTTGACCACGTGACTCGTGACCTATGGCCTCTGACACACACACACACGATCACATGATCCATGACCTGTGACCAATTACCATGTGGCTCATGACCTGTGACCTCTGACCCCCGATCACATGAGCCATGACCTGTGACCAATGAACGTGTGATCAATGACCTGTGACCTCTGACCCCTGACCTGTGTGACCCTCTGACCGCATGAACCATGACCCACATGACCTGTGACCACGTGACCTGTGACTCAATGCCCTGTGACCTTTGACCCCCAACACATGACCTGCGTGCTCTGCCCCCTCATCATGTGACCTACGACCTCTGCCACGTGCCTGTGACATGTGCTGCCTGAGCCCTCATGTGACCTCCTGACATGTGACCTTCGACCTCTGACCCCTCACCTGTGCCCTTCGTCCACTGACCCTGACCATGACCTGCGTCATGTGACCTTTGACCCCATCCTGACAATGCCCTTTGACCTTTAGTGACCCCAGGGCTGCCCCTGAGTCACCTTTGACCTCTCCCTGTGTCGGGGGGGGGGGCGCACCTGGGACACACTACAGGGGGGATCTGCCCCCCCATTGGCCAATTGCCCCCCCCTTGCCCCATTTACCCCCCTATTGGGTTGTTTACCCCCCCATTGAGTTATTTACCCCCCCATTGAGTTATTTACCCCCCTTACTGGG
The DNA here is from genome assembly GCF_028554395.1 of Pezoporus wallicus. Lineage (NCBI taxonomy): Eukaryota > Metazoa > Chordata > Aves > Psittaciformes > Psittacidae > Pezoporus > Pezoporus wallicus. Next base: position 9,273 of record NW_026641316.1, read on the forward strand.
TTATTTACCCCCCATTGGGTTATTTACCCCCCCATTGAGTTATTTACCCCCCTATTGGGTTATTTACCCCCCTATTGGGTTATTTACCCCCCTATTGGGTTATTTACCCCCCCTATTGGGTTATTTACCCCCCTATTGGGTTATTTACCCCGCTATTGGGTTATTTACACCCCATTGAGTTATTTACCCCCCTATTGGGTTATTTACCCCCCCCTTGGGTTATTTACTGCCCCATTGGGTTATTTACCCCCCTTATTGGATCATTTACCCCGCTTATTGGGTTATTTACCCCCTTAGTGGGTTAGTTACCCCCTCATTGCCCCATTTACCCCCCTATTGGGTTATTTACCCCCCCTATTGGGTTATTTACCCCCCTATTGGGTTATTTACCCCCTATTGGGTTATTTACCCCCCTTGGGTTATTTACCCCCCCTCAGCTTCTTACCCCCCCCCTATTTGCCCCCTCTTGGGGTATTTGCACTGTTCTGTTCCCCCCCCCCCCCATATTTACCCCCTTTGGGGGTTGCCCAAATAAAGGCCTGAGATTGGTTCCCGTTGCTTCCCCCCCCGGCTGCTTCCTATGGGGGGGGAAGGGGGGAGGGGGGGGCAGGATGGGACCGGGAATGATGGGAGTTGGATGGGATTCCAATGGAAAAGTTGGGAATGCTTTCCCATCGTGGGGGGGGGGGGATCCGGGGGGGGGTTTTCCATGGAAAAGATGGGGTTTGGGAGCGTGGGAATGGGATGGATGGGGGGGGGAGGGGGTGTCCAAGTGGGGAATGCCGGAATTCCAGGCGAAATTCCACCCGCACCGGGCCAATTCCCAACACTTCCCCTCCCCCATCTTGGCCTCTTCCCGTTTGTTTGCGCTTTTCCCGTTGGATTTTGGACTTCCCAGGTTGGGCTCCTCCCCCCCCACCACCCCCAAAAAGGGCCAAAAACCAGCCAAAAAAAAACGGGAATTCCATCCCAGGGGGAGCTGAGGTGAGCTTGGGAACGCCGGGAATACCGTGGGCTTTCGGTTGACCCCCAAAAGGGGTGGATTTAGCCCCAAAACAGGTGGATTTAGCCCCAAAACAGGTGGATTTAGCCCCAAAACGGGTGGATTTAGCCCCAAAAGGGGTGGATTTAACCCCAAAACAGGTGGATTTAGCCCCAAAATGGGTGGATTTAACCCCAAAACAGGTGGATTTAGCCCCAAAACGGGTGGATTTAGCCCCAAAACGGGTTGATTTAGCCCCAAAACAGGTGGATTTAGCCCCAAAACGGGTTGATTTAGCCCAAAAACAGGTGGATTTAACCCCAAAACAGGTGGATTTAGCCCCAAAAGGGGTGGATTTAATCCCAAAACAGGTGGATTTAGCCCCAAAACGGGTGGATTTAGCCCCAAAATGGGTGGATTTAACCCCAAAACAGGTGGATTTAGCCCCAAAAGGGGTGGATTTAATCCCAAAACGGGTGGATTTAGCCCCAAAACGGGTGGATTTAGCCCCAAAACAGGTGGATTTAGCTCCAAAACGGGTGGATTTAACCCCAAAATGGGTGGATTTAACCCCAAAACAGGTGGATTTAGCCCCAAAACGGGTGGATTTAGCCCCAAAACAGGTGGATGTAGCCCCAAAACGGGTGGATTTAGCCCCAAAACGGGTGGATTTAGCCCCAAAACGGGTGGATTTAGCCCCAAAACGGGTGGATTTAGCCCCAAAACGGGTGGATTTAACCCCAAAACGGGTGGATTTAGCCCCAAAACGGGCGCTTTTACCCCCCAAAATGGCACATTCGGGAGCCAGGAATGGTTGGGAATGATGGGGGGAGGCGTTGGGATGGGAATGGGATGAGGCCACGGAGCTGCCCCAATTCATCTGGATCTCAATCCCATTGCAGCTCTTCAATCCCAAGCTCTGGAATTGGCCGTTGGGATGCGGATGCTCGAGGTACAGCACCTCTTTTTGGGGGGGGGGTATGGGATTTATGAGCATTCCATAGGGAAAAGCGGGATCAAATCCATCTGATCCATGGATAAGAAAGGGGTTGGGAGCAATTGAACTGGGTCAATGCATCCGGACAATGGGATGTTGGGATCCAAGCCCGGAGCTGACCCCCCCCCCCCCCATCTTTGGTTCCCCACAGCTCTTCCTCCTCCTCTTCTTCCTCCTCCGAGGGCCTGGAATGGCTCCAATGGGAGCGATGGGAATTCGGCGGCGCCGGGGTGAGTCCGGGTCCTGGTGGGGTTTGGTCCATAGGGATGCGGCGTTGGGATGAAGCTGGTCCAATGGGGCTCCATCCATTGGGATGAAGCTGGTCCGATGGGGGTCCATCCATTGGGATGAAGCTGGTCCAATGGGGGTCCATCCATTGGGATGAACCTGGTCCGATGGGGGTCCATCCATTGGGATGAAGCTGGTCCAATGGGGCTCCATCCATTGGGATGAACCTGGTCCGATGGGGGTCCATCCATTGGGATGAAGCTGGTCCGATGGGGGTCCATCCATTGGGATGAAGCTGGTCCGATGGGGCTCCATCCATTGGGCTCCATCCATTGGGATGAAGCTGGTCCGATGGGGCTCCATCCATTGGGATGAACCTGGTCCAATGGGGGTCCATCCATTGGGCTCCATCCATTGGGATGAAGCTGGTCCGATGGGGGTCCACCCATTGGGATGAAGCTGGTCCAATGGGGCTCCATCCATTGGGATGAACCTGGTCCAATGGGGGTCCATCCATTGGGATGAAGCTGGTCCAATGGGGGTCCATCCATTGGGCTCCATCCATTGGGATGAAGCTGGTCCGATGGGGGTCCACCCATTGGGATGAAGCTGGTCCAATGGGGGTCCACCCATTGGGATGAAGCTGGTCCGATGGGGGTCCATCCATTGGGATGAAGCTGGTCCAATGGGGGTCCATCCATTGGGATGAAGCTGGTCCAATGGGGGTCCATCCAATGTGGGTCCATCCATTGGGATGAACCTGCTCCAATGTGGGTCCATCCATTGGGATGAACCTGCTCCTGTGTGGGTCCATCCATTGGGATGAACCTGGTCCAATGTGGGTCCATCCGTTGGGATGAACTTGCTCCTGTGGGGGTCCATCCATTGGGATGAACCTGCTCCTGTGGGGGTCCATCCATTGGGATGAACCCGCTCCAACGCGGCTCCATCCATTGGGATGAACCTGCTCCTATGTGGGTCCATCCATAGGGATGAACCCGCTCCAACGCAGCTCCATCCATTGGGATGAACCTGCTCCTATGTGGGTCCATCCATAGGGATGAACCCGCTCCAACGCAGCTCCATCCATTGGGATGAACCCGCTCCAACGCGGCTCCATCCATTGGGATGAACCCGCTCCAACGCAGCTCCATCCATTGGGATGAACCCGCTCCAACGCAGCTCCATCCATTGGGCTCCCCTCCTCACCCACCCCCCCCCACACCCCTTTTCCCCCCCTATAGCCACCCCTTGGCTCCCGGAGGACCCCCCTTCCCCCCTGCAATGGGTGCCCTTCCAAGGCCGCCTCCCCCCGGACGCCGTCTCCAACTGGAACTCCCATTCCCAGCGCCTGGAATTCGTCTGCTCCGCTCTCAGCTGCCACACCGGCGCCTACGTCCCCTCCCGGGGCCCCTTTTGCTTCTTCCCCTTCGCCGAGCGCGAGCATCGCGCCCAAGCCTTCAAGCTCTTGGTCAACGCCGGCGGCCTTGAGGACCTCCAATGGGTCAACGCGTCCTTCGGGGCCGTTCCGGAGGGCGCCGTCGAGAGCTGCCCCCACGACGACATCTTCGTGGCCAGGACCTCCTATGGCTTGGGCAAGGTGGTGAAGGAGCAGCGCGCGGCCTTCGTGGTGCTGGACGGGGAGGAGCTGTGGTTCAAGTGGTACCAAGTGTTGGCCGTCAAGAAGGGCCCGTCCAACGTCACCGTCGCCGACGTGGTCTATAACACGAGCGGAGCGGTGCTGAGCGCGGAGGACGTCACCTTGAGCAGCGCCACGGTGCGGAACCGCGGCTGCGCCCCCCAACTCCGGCGCATCCCCATGGAAGCGGTCTTGGAAGTGGAGCACGATTGGGTCTTGAGGCCCAACTTCTTCGCCGGGCTCCGCGGGACGCTCGAAGCAGCCCCGTTGCTCTTCAACGGGAGCGGGTGGGAGGCGGGCGCCGTGGGCGCCGTGCCGTGGGTGGGGGGAGCCAGCACCATGGAATACGTGCTCCATAGGGATAGGGGTAGGGTAGGGGTAGGGGGTTTAGGGGTAGGGATTGGTGGGTTAGGGTTAGGGTTAGGGTTAGGGTTAGGGTTGGGGTTAGGGGTAGGGTTAGGGTTAGGGTTAGGGTTAGGGGTAAGGGTTAGGGGTTAGGGTTAGGGTTAGGGTAGGGTTAGGGTTAGGGTTAGGGTTAGGGTTAGGGGTAGGGTTAGGGTTAGGGTTAGGGTTAGGGTTAGGTTAGGGTTAGGGTTAGGGTTAGGGGTAGGGTTAGGGGTAGGGTTAGGGTTAGGGTTAGGGTTAGGGGTTAGGGTTAGGGTTGGGGTTAGGGTTGGGGTTAGGGTTGGGGTTAGGGTTAGGGTTAGGGTTGGGTTTATGTTTAGGCTTATGGTTATGGGTTATGTTTTCTGTTGTGAGTTTGAATTAGTTTTAGGGTTAAGTTTTTGGTTATGGTTATTATAGCACAGCCACCATTGAGCTGTGGTGCTGAGTTCTTCGTCTCTATGGATTCTTTTCCATCTTGAACCCAAAATGAACCAAAATGTTGTGTTTTCTTTTTGGAATCTTCTTCTCCCCATTCCAACAACGAAGACCCCCCCTAAAACTTCCTATTTTCAGCAAAACCTTTCTTGTCTTTAAAAAGTGGGCAGCACCAGCTCAGGATCCCGAAAACGGGCCCAAATTGGGTGGTTTTCCACCCAAAAACGCCCTAGAGGGCTCTTTCCCACCCCCATGGACACTTCCCACCCCAAGAGGTGATGGTGGAGGGAGGGGGCATCCACATGGAGGTGGTGGCATCACCTCCGGGTGCTGGTGGTCCATATCCCAGTGCTGGGAATGCCGGGGGGGGGATTTAGGTTACCCCCAAAATGGGTGGGATTAGCCCCCAAAATGCATGGGTTTAGCCTCAAAATGGGTAGATTTAGCCCCAAACTGGGTGGATTTAGCCCCAAAATGGCACATTTGGGAGCTGGGAATGGTTGGGAAATGGGGTGGGGGGGTGGCTCTGTGTCCCTGCTCTGTGGCCACGTCTCATCCCCACATCCCCATATCCCCATGTCCCATAGGATCATAGGATGGGTTGGCTTGGGAAGGACTTTAAGATGATCCAGTTCCATGGGCAGGGACATCTCCCATTGGACCATGTTAGCCAAGGCTCCATCCAGCCATTCCATCCCCACGTCCCAGCCCCACATCCCCATCATCACGTCCCATTGCCACATCCTCATCCCCACATCCCCATGTCTCCATCATCACATCCCCACATCCCCATATCCTCATCATCCCATCCCATCCCCACATCCCCATGTCCTCATCATCCCATCCCATCCCCACATCCCCATCCCCACATCATCCCATCCCATCCCTATGTCCCATCCCTGTATCCCCATCCCCACATCTCCATGTCCCCATCATCACATCCCCATCCCCACATCCCCATCCCATCCCATCCCCATGTCCCATCCCTGTATCCCCAGCCCCACATCCCCATGTCCTCATCATCCCATCCCATCCCCACATCCCATTGCCCTCCAGCTTTAACCCCCTCCTCTTATGGAAAGTGATGAGGATGCTTTGGGAATGATGTGCCATTCATTCCTTCGGGAATCCCTTATCCCAAAGGCCTCATGGAAAGGGATTTGGGATTGATGTGCCATTCATTCCATAGGGAATCCCTTATCCCAAAGGCCCCATGGAAAGGGATGAGGATGCTTTGGGATTGATGTGCCATTCATTCCATAGGGAATCCCTTATCCCAAAGGCCTCATGGAAAGGGATTTGGGAATGATGTGCCATTCATTCCTTAACGGATCCCTTATCCCAAAGGCCTCATGGAAAGGGATTTGGGATTGATGTGCCATTCATTCCTTAACGGATCCCTTATCCCAAAGGCCTCATGGAAAGGGATTTGGGATTGATGTGCCATTCATTCCTTAGCGAATCCCTTATCCCAAAGGCCTCATGGAAAGGGATTTGGGATTGATGTGCCATTCATTCCTTAGGGGAATCCCTTATCCCAAAGGCCTCATGGAAAGGGATTTGGGATTGATGTGCCATTCATTCCATAGGGAATCCCTTATCCCAAAGGCCTCATGGAAAGGGATTTGGGAATGATGTGCCATTCATTCCATAGGGAATCCCTTATCCCAAAGGCCTCATGGAAAGGGATTTGGGATTGATGTGCCATTCATTCCATAGGGAATCCCTTATCCCAAAGGCCTCATGGAAAGGGATTTGGGAATGATGTGCCATTCATTCCATAGGGAATCCCTTATCCCAAAGGCCTCATGGAAAGCGATTTGGGATTGATGTGCCATTCATTCCATAGGGAATCCCTTATCCCAAAGGCCTCATGGAAAGGGATTTGGGAATGATGTGCCATTCATTCCTTAACGGATCCCTTATCCCAAAGGCCTCATGGAAAGGGATTTGGGATTGATGTGCCATTCATTCCTTAGGGAATCCCTTATCCCAAAGGCCCCATGGACAGGGATGAGGATGCCTTGCAGTGGGTGAGAGCTCCATCAGGACCCCCAAGCTGGGGGAGCATCGGGGTGCACGTCAGCACCCGAGCCCTGGCACCCATCGGAGCCGACGTCATCCCCATGGATCCCGGCTTAAACCCGGCACAGACGGGGCCATTGTGAGCCCTTGGCTCTGTCCTCAAGCCCTACCCATAGGCAAACAGCACCAGCACCACTCGTGACCCTGCTCAGCACCGCATCCTGCCCCATTCATCCCCCTGAAAGCTCAACTTGAGAGGGGAAAATCCTTCCCTGCTTTGCCCCAGTGCTTGCAGTGATTGATGGCAAATAAAACCCTATTGGTTTGGGGTGGAGGATGGAGTGGTTTGCACTGATTGATGGCAAATAAAACCCTATTGGTTTGGGGTGGAGGATGGAGTGGTTTGCAGTGATTGATGGCAAATAAAACCCTATTGGTTTGGGGTGGAGGATGGAGGGGTTTGCACTGATTGATGGCAAATAAAACCCTATTGGTTTGGGGTGGAGGATGGAGTGGTTTGCACTGATTGATGGCAAATAAAACCCTATTGGTTTGGGGTGGAGGATGGAGTGGTTTGCAGTGATTGATGGCAAATAAAACCCTATTGGTTTGGGGTGGAGGATGGAGGGGTTTGCACTGATTGATGGCAAAGAAACCCTATTGGTTTGGGATGGAGGATGGAGTGGTTTGCACTGATTGATGGCAAATAAAACCCTATTGGTTTGGGATGGAGGATGGAGTGGTTTGAACTGATTGATGGCAAATAAAACCCTATTGGTTTGGGGTGGAGGATGGAGTGGTTTGCAGTGATTGATGGCAAATAAAACCCTATTGGTTCGGGGTGGAGGATGGAGTGGTTTGCAGTGATTGATGGCAAATAAAACCCTATTGGTTTGGGGTGGAGGATGGAGTGGTTTGCAGTGATTGATGGCAAATAAAACCCTATTGGTTTGGGGTGGAGGATGGAGGGGTTTGCACTGATTGATGGCAAATAAAACCCTATTGGTTTGGGGTGGAGGATGGAGTGGTTTGCAGTGATTGATGGCAAATAAAACCCTATTGGTTTGGGGTGGAGGATGGAGTGGTTTGCAGTGATTGATGGCAAATAAAACCCTATTGGTTTGGGGTGGAGGATGGAGTGGTTTGCAGTGATTGATGGCAAATAAAACCCTATTGGTTTGGGGTGGAGGATGGAGTGGTTTGCAGTGATTGATGGCAAATAAAACCCTATTGGTTTGGGATGGAGGATGGAGTGGTTTGCAGTGATTGATGGCAAATAAAACCCTATTGGTTTGGGGTGGAGGATGGAGTGGTTTGCAGTGATTGATGGCAAATAAAACCCTATTGGTTTGGGGTGGAGGATGGAGTGGTTTGCACTGATTGATGGCAAATAAAACCCTGATTGGTTTGGGGTGGAGGATGGAGTGGTTTGCACTGAATGGCAAAAAACCCTATTGGTTTGGGGTGGAGGATGGAGTGGTTTGCAGTGATTGATGGCAAATAAAACCCTATTGGTTTGGGGTGGAGGATGGAGTGGTTTGCAGTGATTGATGGCAAATAAAACCCTATTGGTTTGGGGTGGAGGATGGAGTGGTTTGCACTGATTGATGGCAAATAAAACCCTATTGGTTTGGGGTGGAGGATGGAGTGGTTTTCAGTTATTTATTGCAAAAAAAACCCAATTGGTTTGGGGTGGAGGATGGAGTGGTTTGCACTGATTGATGGCAAAGTGGTTTGCAGTGATTGATGGCAAATAAAACCCTATTGGTTTGGGGTGGAGGATGGAGTGGTTTGCAGTGATTGATGGCAAATAAAACCCTATTGGTTTGGGGTGGAGGATGGAGTGGTTTGCAGTGATTGATGGCAAATAAACCCTATTGGTTCGGGGTGGAGGATGGAGTGGTTTGCAGTGATTGATGGCAAATAAAACCCTATTGGTTTGGAGTGGTTTGCAGTGATTGATGGCAAATAAAACCCAATTGGTTTGGGGTGGAGGATGGAGTGGTTTGCAGTGATTGATGGCAAATAAAACCCTATTGGTTGGGGTGGAGGATGGAGTGGTTTGCAGTGATTGATGGCAAATAAAACCCTATTGGTTTGGGGTGGAGGATGGAGTGGTTTGCAGTGATTGATGGCAAAGAAACCCTATTGGTTCGGGGTGGAGGATGGAGTGGTTTGCACTGATTGATGGCAAATAAAACCCTATTGGTTTGGGGTGGAGGATGGAGTGGTTTGCACTGATTGATGGCAAATAAAACCCTATTGGTTCGGGGTGGAGGATGGAGTGGTTTGCACTGATTGACCCCTCCTCTGTGCACCAAGCCAATGTCAATGCACTGATGGCTCTTTCAATGGGCTCCTCCATCCCCACCGTTGGATTTCCCTCCTTTGGGTGCCGTTTTTCAGGTCACACCACGGCATTGGGGCTGCCAAACGAGGTCCCAAAGGAGCGGGATCCCCCTCTCCTTGGATCTGATGCTCAAAGCAGCACAATGGGGCAGCCAAGCCTCTCCCACCTCCCTGCTGCCGATGCTGAGCTCCTTGCTGAGCCCCCGAGATGCTCCCCATGGAGCCCGGCCTTAAATCAGAGGCCACAAAGAGCTGGGATCCGCTCCAACCAGAGGGATTTCAGCCAAAGATCCCCCTGAGCCGGGGGGGAATCGGATCCACGATGGAAAAGTTGAGGAGCTGGCCTGAAAGCTTGGGATTCCCAAGCTCTGGGGCTGAAGAAGAGCTATGGAGTGACAGGGGAGGGCAATGGGGATGGGATTGGAGGGTAACCAAGGGGCTACAAAGCCCATTGGAGGTAAATCGGCTCAAGCTGAAGGCCCAAGGGCTGCTTGAGGAGGAGCTATCCCCATGGAAAAGGTGGGATTCGGGATCCCATCACACACAGGAGGTGGTGCTGGCGTTGGGAATATGAGCTCCTTGATGCTCTGCTATCCCATGGGATCGCTCCTCCGGCCCTGTTCCAGCGTTCCTCTGTGTAATTCCTGGTGTGCTATCCAAAAACATCCATTCCTTGACCCTTTTTTTGTCTAAATACGACCCAAAATGTGCAACGGGACGGGTGCTGCGCCCTGCATTGCTCCTCCTGCATCCCAGCGCTCACCTGGGGCATCTCCTCCGGTCAAGGCCAATCAGAGATGCCTGTATCTCCATCCTTCCCGTGTGTCCATGGCAACAGCGGGTCCATGGTCCAAGCATCCTGGGTGCATCCGAACTGATGGAGTGGGATTAAACCAGCACCTCGGGCTTTGGGGGCCTCCGAGGATGGGGTGGGCTCCTTCCTGCCTTCCTCAAGGGGTCTCCCTCCCATCCACACCTCATCCCATTGGGAAGAGCCAGACACACCCCCCCCAATTTGCTTTTGGCCTCAGCACCACCAGGATGGGCTTTCCCCTTCATCCAATGGATGGAAGAGCATGGGAAGAGGGAAGCAGCACAGGGAAAAGCAAGGAAAAGAGGGAGGAGAACAGGCACTGGGAGGGGGAGAGGCCACTTAAAGGGAGGAGCCAGGGTGAGCCCTATTTGTCCCTTGGTCCTTGCAGCCCTCTCTCCTCCTTCGGTAGCCACCGGCTCTGTCTTTCCCATTGGGACCATCCTGCTCTTCCCAGGAGCTGCCTCATTGCATGGCACCACCAGGGATTCTCCATCTCCCAACCCCTGGAAGCCTGGGTTCCTTCCACGGGAGCAGGATGGAAAGGGGGCTCTTCCTCTTGGCATGGCTTTGGGGTAAGCGTTCGCCTCCGGTGCTGGGGTGCAGGGTCCTGGATAGGGGGCTCGGGATGGATGGAGCCCCCTCGTTCCAGGCATGGAAATGGGGAGGGGGGGGGGTTATGGCTGGGATAAGATCCGGGAAGCTTGGCATTGGGAAAGGAGCTCGGGGTTGGGGACTCGGGGAGCCGAAGGGCATCCGGAGATGGAGAGGCGTTGGCAAGGCAAATACACAGGGATCAGCCCTAGGCCAACAGGGAAGCAAAGAGAGAGCGGCCTCTGATTGACGGGGGTAATCCCAAAGGTAATCCTGCTGCCTCCCTTCCCCTGGGGCCATAGGGCGGGTTGGAACCAGCACCCAAGGGTGAGTGAACAGAATAGAGCCTCTCCCCCTCCCAGGAAGAGCCATTCCAGCCTCTAAATCAGTGCCAGCCAATAACCGACCCCAAAAAGGGGGGAAAGAATGGGGTGTGAAGTGGAGGGAAGGGATTTGGAGATGGAGGGAAGGGATTTGGAGATGGAGGGAAGGGATTTGGATATGAAGAAGTGAAGGGAAGGGATTTGGATATGAAGTGATTTGGATATGAAGTGATTTGGATATGAAGGGAAGTGATTTGGATATGAAGTGATTTGGATATGAAGGGAAGGGAAGTGATTTGGATATGAAGTGATTTGGATATGAAGAAGTGAAGGGAAGTGATTTGGATATGAAGGGAAGTGATTTGGATATGAAGTGATTTGGATATGAAGGGAAGGGAAGTGATTTGGATATGAAGGGAAGGGAAATGATTTGGATATGAAGAAGTGAAGTGATTTGGATATGAAGGGGAGTGATTTGGATGGGAAGAAGTGAAGGGAAGGGATTTGTATATGAAGTGATTTGGATATGAAGGGAAGTGATTTGGATATGAAGGGAAGTGATTTGGATATGAAGTGATTTGGATATGAAGGCAAGGGATTTGGATATGAAGGGAAGTGAAGGGATTTGGATATGAAGGGAAGGGAAGTGATCTGGATATGAAAAAGTGAAGGGAAGAGATTTGGATATGAAGTGATTTGGATATGAAGTGATTTGGATATGAAGTAATTTGGATATGGAGTGACTTGGATATGAAGAAGTGAAGGGAAGTGATTTGGATGGGAAGAAGTGAAGGGAAGGGATTTGGATATAAAGAAGTGAAGGGAAGGGATTTGGATATAAAGAAGTGAAGGGAAGGGATTTGGATATAAAGAAGTGAAGGGAAGGGATTTGGATATAAAGAAGTGAAGGGAAGGGATTTGGATATAAAGAAGTGAAGGGAAGGGATTTGGATATAAAGAAGTGAAGGGAAGGGATTTGGATGGGAATGAAGAAGTGATTTGGGAAGGGATTTGGATATAAAGAAGTGAAGGAAGGGATTTGGATATGAAGAAGGGATTTGGATATGAAGGGAAGGGATTTGGATATAAAAAGTGAAGGGAAGAGATTTGGATATGAAGTGATTTGGAAGAAGTGATTTGGAATGGTAATTTGGATATGGATTTGGATATGAAGAAGTGAAGGGAAGGGATTTGGATGGGAAGAAGTGAAGGGAAGGGATTGGATGGATGATATCTGAAGAAGTGAAGGGAAGGGATTTGGATATAAAGAAGTGAAGGGAAGGGATTTGGATATAAAGAAGTGAAGGGAAGGGATTTGGATCTGAAGAAGTGAAGGGAAGGGATTTGGATATAAAGAAGTGAAGGGAAGGGATTTGGATATAAAGAAGTGAAGGGAAGGGATTTGGATATAAAGAAGTGAAGGGAAGGGATTTGGATATAAAGAAGTGAAGGGAAGGGATTTGGATATAAAGAAGTGAAGGGAAGGGATTTGGATATAAAGAAGTGAAGGGAAGGGATTTGGATATAAAGAAGTGAAGGGAAGGGATTTGGATATAAAGAAGTGAAGGGAAGGGATTTGGATATAAAGAAGTGAAGGGAAGGGATTTGGATATAAAGAAGTGAAGGGAAGGGATTTGGATATAAAGAAGTGAAGGGAAGGGATTTGGATATAAAGAAGTGAAGGGAAGGGATTTGGATATAAAGAAGTGAAGGGAAGGGATTTGGATATAAAGAAGTGAAGGGAAGGGATTTGGATATAAAGAAGTGAAGGGAAGGGATTTGGATATGAAGAAGTGAAGGGAAGGGATTTGGATATAAAGAAGTGAAGGGAAGGGATTAGCGAACGAGCAGGGGGTTTAAAGCTCATTGCAAAAGCATCCCATGCTTTCCAACAGCCCCAAAGAGAGGAGCCAGCGGGATTTGGGCTGCAGCCCTTGCTCTAAGGGCGCTGAGCTGAGCATCCAAAGGCCATGGGCACCAAAGCTGCTCAACCACGGTTTAAGCATCCGCCAGCACCTTTCTTTGGCATCCCAGGTGGATATCCCAACAAAAGCCTGGGTTTTCCCTATAAAGAGGCTCTTCTCTCTCTCAGCTTATTATATAGGAACGATGCCGATTGGGAGCACCCGCCCCACTGCATCGCTCCACGACCCCAACGCTCTCCTTCCTTTGGGCTCCAGGTGCTGCCATCCCGGCTCCCATCCGGCTGACGGGGGGCCCCAGCCGCTGCGTGGGGCGGCTCGAGGTGCTCTGGGAGCAGCAGTGGGGCACGGTGTGCGACGACCGCTGGGACCTGCCCCACGCCGCGGTCGTGTGCCGGCAGCTGGGATGCGGGGAAGCGTTGGCGGCGCCGGGATCGGCTCCCTTCGGACGAGGAGAGGGTCCCATTTGGCTCGATGACGTGGAGTGCAATGGCACCGAAGGCGAGCTCTCGGCCTGCAGGACCAGACCCTGGGGAGAGCATAACTGTGACCATGGGGAGGATGCAGGGGTCGTGTGCGCAGGTAAATCACAGCAGGGCTCTCCCCATAGGGCGAGGATTTGCTTCCAAAGGCCTGATTGGTCCATCGGGATCATCTATAGGGATATGGGGAGGAGAAGATGCAGGGGTTGTGTGCGTGAGTAAATCACAGCAGGGCTCTCCCCATAAGGCAAGGATTTGCTCCCATGGCTTGATTGGTCCATCAGGATCATCCATAGGGATGTGGGGAAGAGAAGATACAGGGGTTGTATGTGGAGGTAAATCACAGCAGTGCTCTCCCCATAGGGTGAGGGTTTGCTCCCATGGCTTGATTGGTCCATCAGGATCATCCATAGGGATGTGGGGAGGAGAAGATGCAGGGGTTGTATGTGGAGGTAAATCACAGCAGTGCTCTCCCCATAGGGTGAGGATTTGCTCCCATGGCTTGATTGGTCCATCGGGATCATCCATAGGGATGTGGGGAGGAGAAGATGCAGGGGTTGTATGTGGAGGTAAATCACAGCGATGCAGTCCCCATAGGGTGAGGATTTGCTTCCAAAGGCTTGATTGGTCCATCGGGATCATCCATAGGGATGTGGGGAGGGGAAGATGCACGGAGACCTCAGAGCAGCTCCCGGTGTCCAAAGGGGGCTCTAAGGATGCTGGAGAGGGGCCTTCATCATTGATTATAGTGAAGGGATAAGGGGTGATAACGGTGATATGCTGGTGATGATGGTGATGATGCTGGTGATGATGATGATGATGATGATGATGATGATGATGATGATGATGGCGATGATGCTGGTGATGAAGCTGGTGCTGGTGATGCTGGTAATGCTGATGGCGATGATGATGATGGTGATGATGGTGGTGATGCAGGTGGTGATGATGATGATGCTGGTGATGATGGTGATGATGACGGTCATGATGATGGTGATGATGGTGGTGATGATGGTGATGATGACGGTCATGATGATGGTGATGATGGTGATGATGCTGGTGATGATGATGATGCTGGTGATGATGGTGATGCTGGTGATGATGCCAGTGATGATGCTTGGTGATGATGATGCTGGTGATTCTGATGGCAATGATGATGCTGGTGATGATGTTGATGGTGATGATGCTGGTGCTGGTGGTGATGATGCCGGTGATGATGCCGGTGACGCTGCTGGTGATGCTGATGGCAATGATGATGCTGATGCTGATGATGCTGGTGGTGATGATGCCGGTGATGATGCCGGTGATGATGCTGGTGATGATGCTGATGGCGATGCTGGTGATGATGATGATGGCAATGCTGCTGCTGCTGGCGTTGCTGCTGCTGCCACAGCATTAAGATGATGGATTTAAACATGCCACTCTCCATTCCCATTCCCCCCCCCCCCCCCCAATTCTCTTCAACCCAGGGCCTTCATCCCCGGTGCCGGTGAGGCTGGTGAACGGCTCCAGCCGCTGCGCTGGCCGGGTGCAGGTGTTCTACGGCCGCCGATGGGGCACGGTGTGCGACGACCACTGGGACGTGAGGGACGCCGAGGTGGTGTGCCGGCAGCTGGGTTGTGGGGCCGCCCTCTCCGCCCCCCCCGCCGCTGCCTTTGGCATGGGCCCGGATCCCGTTTGGTTGGATGATGTGGGCTGCAAGGGCACCGAAGCCGCCCTCTCCCAGTGCGCCGCGAAGCCTTGGGGGACCCACAACTGCGCGCACCGCGAGGACGCCGGGGTCGTGTGCGCGGGTAAAGGGGGCTATGGGGTGGAGGAGGCCCCGTCTCTGAGCCCAGCATCCGTGGGGGGTCGGGAGATGAAGAGGGATCCATCCTGGAAAGCCCTTGTTGGGATGCTCCCTTGGTAGAGCATCCTTGGTCACTGCAGAGAGGGGCTTCAGCATCCCTCACCCCATTGAATGCAGTCCCTATGGAAGGAGCCTATAAGAAACCTGGAGAGGGGCTTTGGAGAAGGGATGGGGCAATGGGAATGGCTTTAACCCGGCAGAGAGGGGGGGGATTGGGATGAGCTCTTAGGGAGATCCCTATGAGGAGGGTGGGACATGGGAATGGGCCCAATGGAGAAGCTGGTCCGAGGTGTCTCCGTGGCAAGGGGATGGATCTGGATGGGCTTCAAGCTCCATCCCATCCCAATCCACCCCGGGATGCTTCCCCATTGGAAGGACTCATCGGCCACATTCCGCACCGGAATCCTTTCCCCATGGATCGTTTTTTCCCTCTCCCTTCCCTTCCAGGCCATGTGGAACCTGCCCCACTTCGCTTGATGGGGGGCTCCGAGCCCTGCTCCGGACGAGTGGAGGTCTTCTACGGGCAGCAATGGGGAACGGTGTGCGACGATGGCTGGGACCTGAGGGAGGCCAACGTGGTCTGCAGGCAGCTGGGCTGTGGCAAGGCTTTGAGAGCCTCCCATGGGGCTGCCTATGGGGAAGGATCAGGCCCCATTTGGCTCGACGATGTGGAATGCGAAGGGACCGAAGATGCTTTGGCCCAATGCAAAGCCCCTGCCTGGGGAAGCCACAACTGTGGGCACAGAGAGGATGCTGGCGTGGTTTGCACAGGTACCCAAGGCTTGGGATGGGGCAAGGGGAGGCTCTTTGGGGGGGGGGGGGGGGGGAGACCCGTTCAGGCATATCCTGGTGCCAGCAGCATCCTTCCATTGAGTGCATTCTGGGTACCAGCAGCATCCTTCCATTGAGTGCATTCTGGGTACCAGCAGCATCCTTGCATTGAGTGCATTGTGGGTACCAGCAGCATCCTTCCATTGAGTGCATTGTGGGCACCAGAAGCATCCTCGCATTGAGTGCATTCTGGGTACCAGCAGCATCCTTCCATTGAGTGCATTGTGGGTACCAGAAGCATCCTTCCATTGAGTGCATTGTGGGTACCAGCAGCATCCTTCCATTGAGTGCATTCTGGGTACGAGAAGCATCCTTCCATTGAGTGCATTCTGGGTACCAGCAGCATCCTTGCATTGAGTGCATTCTGGGTACCAGAAGCATCCTTCCATTGAGTGCATTGTGGGTACCAGAAGCATCCTTCCATTGAGTGCATTCTGGGTACCAACAGCATCCTTCCATTGAGT
Organism: Pezoporus wallicus; assembly: GCF_028554395.1. NCBI lineage: Eukaryota > Metazoa > Chordata > Aves > Psittaciformes > Psittacidae > Pezoporus > Pezoporus wallicus. Next base: position 25,588 of record NW_026641316.1, read on the forward strand.
GCATTCTGGGTACCAGAAGCATCCTTCCATTGAGTGCATTCTGGGTACCAGCAGCATCCTTCCATTGAGTGCATTGTGGGTACCAGCAGCATCCTTCCATTGAGTGCATTGTGGGTACCAGGAGCATCCTTCCATTGAGTGCATTGTGGGTACCAGCAGCATCCTTCCATTGAGTGCATTGTGGGTACCAGCAGCATCCTTCCATTGAGTGCATTCTGGGTACCAGGAGCATCCTTGCATTGAGTGCATTGTGGGTACCAGAAGCATCCTTGCATTGAGTGCATTGTGGGTACCAGAAGCATCCTTCCATTGAGTGCATTGTGGGTACCAGCAGCATCCTTCCATTGAGTGCATTCTGGGTACCAGCAGCATCCTTCCATTGAGTGCATTCTGGGTACCAGAAGCATCCTTTCATTGAGTGCATTCTGGGTACCAGCAGCATCCTTCCATTGAGTGCATTCTGGGTACCAGCAGCATCCTTGCATTGAGTGCATTGTGGGTACCAGCAGCATCCTTCCATTGAGTGCATTCTGGGTACCAGAAGCATCCTTCCATTGAGTGCATTCTGGGTACCAGCAGCATCCTTCCATTGAGTGCATTGTGGGTACCAGCAGCATCCTTCCATTGAGTGCATTGTGGGTACCAGCAGCATCCTTCCATTGAGTGCACTGTGGGTACCAGCAGCATCCTTCCATTGAGTGCATTCTGGGTACCAGCAGCATCCTTCCATTGAGTGCATTGTGGGTACCAGCAGCATCCTTCCATTGAGTGCATTGGGGGTACCAGGAGCATCCTTTCATTGAGTGCATTCTGGGTGCCAGGAGCATCCTTCCATTGAGTGCATTCTGGGTACCAGAAGCATCCTTGCTCTTCACCCGCATCCCCTTCTTGTCTTGGCCGAGTCCAAGGGGGTGATGCTGGAGCTGGAGCTGGGTGTTTTTTTTGGGGGGGATGATTCCCATCTTCCGCCTGGAATCGCTTCCCTGTCCCCGGGCGTTATCTCCACGTCAGGCCCATTCAAGCTCCCTTTCCATCCTTGTCATTCCAGGCGGGATCTAAGCCCCATGGCTGGGGAGGAGAGGGGTGGTTTTGCCTTCAAGCCAAGCAAAAGGGAAGCTCTGAAGTCCATGGGGCACCGAAGAGAACAACCGAGGCTCGAGTCGACCCCATTCCCAAGGGATGCCCCCTCCTTCCCCACACCATTGGGGGCATCCCTTGGGACCCATTGCAGGTAATGAAGAGCGATGGGAAGCGCATGGAGGCACCGTCCCCTTGTGTCCCCCCCCCCAGACCCCCTCGTTCATGGCCCTCGAGGCCCTTTGAGCCCTTCCCTCCCCTTCCCGAGCCCCTTCCCAGGCTCTGGAGCGGCTGCAATAAAGGCGGATGCGAGCCCCACGCTCCCGTGGTCCATGGGGCGCGATCTCCATGGCGACCGCCGCGCTGCCGGCATCACCTGCGCCCCAACGGGAGCATCCCCACAGCATCCCTCGTGGCACGGAATGGGGGGGGGCTTCCATAGGAACAGCACGTCCCAGAACATACGTGTCCTGTGCACACACGTGTCCCGTGCACACACGTGTCCTGTGCACACACGTGTCCCGTGCACACACGTGTCCTGTGCACACACGTGTCCCGTGCACACACGTGTCCTGTGCACACACGTGTCCTGTGCACACACGTGTCCCCATGCACACACGTGTCCCGTGCACACACGTGTCCCCATGCACACACGTGTCCTGTGCACACACGTGTCCCCATGCACACACATACCATGCACACGTGTCCTGTGCACACACGTGTCCCCATGCACACACATGTCCCCATGCACACACGTGTCCCCATGCACACACGTACCATGCACATGTGTCCTGTGCACACCCATGTCCCCATGCACACACATGTCCCCATGCACACACGTGTCCTGTGCACACACGTGTCCCCATGCACACACGTGTCCTCTGCACACACGTGTCCTGTGCACACATATGTCCCCATGCACACATATGTCCCCATGCACTCATATGTCCTATGCACATACATGTCCCCATGCACACACGTGTCCCCATGCACATACATGTCCCCATGCACACACACATGAACACACGTCCCCATGCACATACATGTACCACGTGCACACACACGTGAACACACATGTACCACGTGCACACACATGTACCACGTGCACACACACGTGAACACACATGTACCACATGTACACACATGTACCACGTGCACACACACGTGAACACACATGTACCACGTGCACGCACACGTACCACGTGCACACACACGTGAACACACACGTACCACGTGCACACACACGTGAACACACGTGTACCACGTGCACACACATGTACCACGTGCACACACGCGTACCACGTGCCCACACACGCAGACGTCCCCGCGCACACTTGCCCCGCCCCCACCCCGTTCCCCTCCCTCAGCCCCGCCCCCCGGAAGTGACGTTACGGCGCAGCGCGCGAGCGCGGCCGGAAGCGGCTCCGGGGGAGGCGGCGGCGGCGGCGGCCGGTGGGGAACGGTGAGAACGGGAACGGGAACGGGAACGGGAACGGGAACGGGGACGGGAACGGGAACGGGAACGGGGACGGGGATGGGGATGGGAACGGGGACGGGGATGGGGATGGGAACGGGGACAGGAACGGGGACGGGAACGGGGATGGGGATGGGGACGGGAACGGGAACGGGGATGGGGACGGGAACGGGGATGGGGATGGGAATGGGGATGGGGACGGGAATGGGGATAGGGACGGGAACGGGGACGGGGTGGGGATGGGGATGGGGACGGGAATGGGGATAGGGACGGGAACAGGAACGGGGACGGGGATGGGGACGGGGATGGGGATGGAACAGGTATGCGAACGGGAACGGTGAGAACGGGAACAGGGATGGGAACGGGGATGGAGATGGGAACAGGGATAGGGATGGGAACGGGAACGGGGATGGGAATGGGAACGGGGATGGGAATGGGAACGGGGATGGGAACGGGAACGGGAATGGGGATGGGAACGGGGATGGGAATGGGAACGGGGATGGGAACGGGAACGGGAATGGGGATGGGAATTGGAACGGGGATGGGAATGGGGATGGGAACGGGAACGAGGATGGGAGGATCCATTGCGATGTTGAAGGTGTGTGGGGGCTGAGGTACCGGAGGATCCGGGGGTGAGGGGGGGCCGGGGGGTGGGGGTGAGGGGGGGGGGGGAGTAATGGGGGGGGGGAGAGAAACTCTGTTAGGAATGGGGGGTGCTGGGATGAAGGACTGGGATGGACTGGGATGTGCTGGGATGAAGGACTGGGATGTGCTGGGATGAAGGACTGGGATGTGCTGGGATGAAGGACTGGGATGTGCTGGGATGAAGGACTGGGATGCACTGGGATGAAGGACTGGGATGTGCTGGGATGAAGGACTGGGATGTGCTGGGGTGATGAACTGGGATGCGCTGGGATGAAGGACTGGGATGTGCTGGGATGAAGGACTGGGATGTGCTGGGATGAAGGACTGGGATGTGCTGGGATGAAGGACTGGGATGTGCTGGGATGAAGGACTGGGAGGTGCTGGGATGAAGGACTGGGATGTGCTGGGATGAAGGACTGGGATGTGCTGGGATGAAGGACTGGGATGTGCTGGGATGAAGGACTGGGATGTGCTGGGATGAAGGACTGGGATGTGCTGGGGTGATGAACTGGGATGCGCTGGGATGAAGGACTGGGATGTGCTGGGATGAAGGACTGGGATGTGCTGGGATGAAGGACTGGGATGTGCTGGGATGAAGGACTGGGATGCGCTGGGATGAAGGACTGGGAGGTGCTGGGATGAAGGACTGGGATGTGCTGGGATGAAGGACTGGGATGTGCTGGGGTGATGAACTGGGATGCGCTGGGATGAAGGACTGGGATGCGCTGGGATGAAGGACTGGGATGCACTGGGATGAAGGACTGGGATGCGCTGGGATGAAGGACTGGGATGTGCTGGGATGAAGGACTGGGATGTGCTGGGATGAAGGACTGGGATGTGCTGGGATGAAGGACTGGGATGTGCTGGGATGAAGGACTGGGATGTGCTGGGATGAAGGACTGGGATGCACTGGGATGAAGGACTGGGATGTGCTGGGATGAAGGACTGGGATGTGCTGGGGTGATGAACTGGGATGCGCTGGGATGAAGGACTGGGATGTGCTGGGATGAAGGACTGGGATGTGCTGGGATGAAGGACTGGGATGTGCTGGGATGAAGGACTGGGATGTGCTGGGATGAAGGACTGGGAGGTGCTGGGATGAAGGACTGGGATGTGCTGGGATGAAGGACTGGGATGTGCTGGGATGAAGGACTGGGATGCGCTGGGATGAAGGACTGGGATGTGCTGGGATGAAGGACTGGGATGTGCTGGGGTGATGAACTGGGATGCGCTGGGATGAAGGACTGGGATGTGCTGGGATGAAGGACTGGGATGTGCTGGGATGAAGGACTGGGATGTGCTGGGATGAAGGACTGGGATGCGCTGGGATGAAGGACTGGGAGGTGCTGGGTTGAAGGACTGGGATGTGCTGGGATGAAGGACTGGGATGTGCTGGGGTGATGAACTGGGATGCGCTGGGATGAAGGACTGGGATGCGCTGGGATGAAGGACTGGGATGCACTGGGATGAAGGACTGGGATGCGCTGGGATGAAGGACTGGGATGCGCTGGGATGAAGGACTGGGATGTGCTGGGGTGATGAACTGGGATGCGCTGGGATGAAGGACTGGGATGTGGTGATGGACTGCTATGTGCTGGGATGAAGGACTGGTATGTGCTGGGATGAAGGACTGGGATGTGCTGGGATGAAGGATTGGGAGGTGCTGGGATGAAGGACTGGGACGTGCTGGGATGAAGGACTGGGATGCGCTGGGATGAAGGACTGGGATGCGCTGGGATGAAGGACAGGGATGCGCTGGGATGAAGCACTGGGACGTGCTGCGATGATGGATGGTTCATACTGGGAAGGATTGGGATTTACCATATGGGCACTGGAGCGTACTGGGGGGTTCCGGTTGCAATGGGCTTTGGGAGGCTGATGTGACGGAGCGTCCCCTCGATCCCACAGGGAATTCCTACCAGGAATTCCCCCGTGGACCCCTCACTGCCCCCCCCCGCCCCCCCAGCTGCTCCCTCCCGTGCTTCCAGGATGGAATCTCGCCCCATTCCCAGGATTGGGCTCGGCCGTGGCCCCGTCTCCCCGGAGCCATCCCTATAGGAACCTGTGAGTGTGTGGGGGATCCCCATGGAGAAGCCATCCCCGTCCCCATCCCCTCGCTGCCTGCTCCATCCCATCGCTCCTCTCCTCCCAGCCGCCATGGAAGAGCGAGCGGAGCCTTTATCCCGGCGCCTTCCCATCGGGGCTGAGGCTGATGGTGAGGAGGAGGAGGAGGAGGAGGAGGAGGAGGCAGCCGAGACGCAGCCGGCGCGTGCTGCGGGCAGCGCTCCGAGCCCTGGCGATGGAGGAGCCTCCCCGCGCCGGCGCCGGCACCGCCGAGGCCTCAAGGCTGAGGCCGGCGCGGCTCCCGCGTCCCCGGCGCGCCGGGAAGAGCCGGGGCCTTCCCGCGGGAAGCGGCTGCGCCTGCTCTGGATGGAGGACGGAGCGCGGAGCAGCGACGACGACGACGACGACGAAGAGAGCGGCTCCACCGGCGTTCCCCGTGCCAAAGGCGACTTGGTGCAGCTGATCGACGAGCGCGGCATCTACTCGACGGCCAAGCTGGTGCTGGAGGAGGCGGTGGCGGGGCTGCCGTTACCGTCGGCGGCGGTGCCCCCCGGCGCCGAGCTGGAGATCCGCGAGGTCATCGTGGACGAGAAGCCCTTCCAGTGCGCGGTGTGCGCCAAGGCCTTCAAGCGGGCTTGGGAGCTGCTGAGCCACGAGGTGGTGCACAACGAGGAGCGGCCCTTCCGCTGCGCCCTGTGCCAGGCCTCCTTCAAGCGGCACTCGGACTTCAAGAGCCACGGCCTGGTGCACACCGAGGAGCGTCCGTTCCGCTGCGAGCTCTGCGGCAAGCGCTTCAAGCGCTCCTCCAACCTCCAGGAGCACCGGCGCATCCACAGCGGCGAGCGGCCCTTCGCCTGCCCGCGCTGCGCCAAGAGCTTCAAGACGCCCTACGAGCTGCAGCGCCACGCGCTCACCCACTGCGCCGAGAAGCCCTTCAAGTGCGCCGACTGCGGCAAGGACTTCCCCACCTCCAACGCCCTCCTGCTCCACCAGCGCCAGCACTGCGACGACAAGCCCCACGTCTGCGGCGTCTGCGGCAAGAAGTTCACCTACGGCCACAGCCTCAAGGTGCACGAGCGCGTGCACACGGGCGACCGGCCCTTCGTCTGCCCGCTCTGCGGCAAGGGCTTCAAGCAGTCCAACGCCTTGGCCTCGCACGAGCGGGTGCACACGGGCGAGCGGCCCTTCGCCTGCAAGACGTGCGGCAAGGCCTTCAAGCAGTCCTCCTACCTGGTGATCCACGAGCGGGCGCACACGGGCGAGCGGCCCTACAAGTGCGAGGCGTGCGGCAAGGCCTTCGCCCGGCCCTCGCTGCTGCTCCAGCACCACCGCGTGCACAGCCAGGAGCGGCCCTACGAGTGCAGCTTCTGCCACAAGTACTTCAAGGACTTGGCCTACCTGGCCGTGCACGAGAAGGTGCACACGGGCGAGACGCCCTACAAGTGCGGCGTGTGCGACAAGGGCTTCGCGCACCCTTCCAACCTGCTGCAGCACCAGCGCGTGCACCGCGACGGCTGAGCGCGGCGACGGGCAGCGCCTCCTTCGGACCCACAGAGGATCGGGGTGGGCATCGCCTCGTGGGGCGCCGGGAGAGCGGCGTCGCCCCGTGGGGCGCCACAAGGGCATGGGGTGGGCGTCGTCCCATGGGACGCCGTAAGAGCATCGCCTCGTGGACCACCATAAGGGCATGGGGTAGGCATCGTCCCATGGACCCCATAAGGGCATGGGGTAGGCATCGTCCCATGGACCCCATAAGAGCATCACCTCATGGATCCCCATAAGAGCATCACTCTGTGGACCACCATAAGGGCATGGGGTAGGCATCGCCCCATGGACCTCATAAGAGCATCACCTCATGGACCCCATAAGAGCATCACCACCTCATGGATCCCATAAGAGCATCGCCTTGTGGACCACCATAAGGGCATGGGGTAGGCATCGTCCCATGGACCCCATAAGGGCATGGGGTAGGCATCGTCCCATGGACCCCATAAGAGCATCACCTCATGGATCCCCATAAGAGCATCGCCTCGTGGACCACCATAAGGGCATGGGGTAGGCATCGTCCCATGGACCCCATAAGAGCATCACCTCATGGATCCCCATAAGAGCATCACCTTGTGGACCACCATAAGGGCATGGGGTAGGCATCGTCCCATGGACCCCATAAGGGCATGGGGTAGGCATCGTCCCATGGACCCCATAAGAGCATCACCTCATGGATCCCCATAAGAGCATCACCTCGTGGACCACCATAAGGGCATGGGGTCGGCATCGCCCCATGGACCCCATAAGAGCATCACCTCATGGATCCCCATAAGAGCATCGCCTCGTGGACCACCATAAGGGCATGGGGTCGGCATCGTCCCATGGACCCCATAAGAGCATCACCTCATGGATCCCCATAAGAGCATCGCCTCGTGGACCACCATAAGGGCATGGGGTAGGCATCACCTCATGAACCCCATAAGAGCATCACCTCATGGATCCCCATAAGAGCATCGCCTCGTGGACCACCGTAAGGGCATGGGGTAGGCTTCGTCCCATGGACCACTATAGAGCGTGGGGTAGGCGTCACCTCATGGATCACCATAAGAGCATCACTTCATGGACCCCATAAGAACATGGGGTAGGCATCACCCCATGGACCACCATAAGGGCATGGGGTAGGCATCACCCCATGGACCGCCATAAGGGCATGGGGTAGGCATCACCCCATGGACCCCATAAGAGCATCACCTCACGGATCCCCATAAGAGACGTGGACCACCATAAGGGCATGGGGTAGGCATCGTCCCATGGACCCCATAAGAGCATCACCTCATGGATCCGCATAAGAGCATCACCTCGTGGACCACCATAAGGGCATGGGGTAGGCATCACCCCATGGACCGCCATAAGGGCATGGGGTAGGCATCACCCCATGGACCCCATAAGAGCATCACCTTATGGAACCCCATAAAAGCATCACCTCATGGACCCCATAAGAGCATGGGGCAGGCATCGCCTCATGGACCCCATAGGAGTGGACACCTCCTGAAGCCTGCTTGGCTTCCGTGGCCCGTCCGTGTCCCGTGCTGCCGATCCTGCTTCCTCCCCATTCCCACCCCATCCCAATCCCGACGTTCGGGTTGGGTCCTGCAAGCGGGCCGCAGCGGAGCAGCATCCTTCATCCTCCTCTCAGATGAGCCCCGTGGTGCTGAGCACGGGGACCTGCGCCTATGAGGACACAAGGGCCTTGTCCTGATGCCCCTTGGACTCCTGGAGATCCCAGATCCACGTGTGTGTGTCCCCCCCATTCCATAAGGTCCCTGTAGTACTTGGGGGGTGGGATGGGGTTGGGATGTGCGCACTAATTACAGGATGCTGATTAATGGGGCCCTTGGCTCAGCACCCTCGTGGGCTCCTTGGTGGCCTTCAGGCATGGGTGGGAGGTCACTTGGGCGAGAGCCATCGCATCCCTCTTGGGGGGGGTGACGGAGTGATGGGGCCCCTCTTGGGGATCAGCCAGGCGATGGATCCCCCTATGGGGATGCTTATGGGCTCCCCGGCTCCTTCCCTTCCACCTCCTCTTTCAGCTCTGGCCCCATTGAGTCTTGTGGGGCTGGGATTTGATGCTGGGGGGGTTCTCAACGTCCTGTATGGCCCATAGGGTGCTGGGTGCATCTCAGCAGGTTCCCATCTGCTTTATCCACCTGGGGGCTGTGGGGCCTGGTTGGCCTCCAGCTCCTCTTCCAGCAGAGCTTGTGTCCCTCCTAATCCCATATATCCCATATATCCCCATGGATTCCTGCTCGGAGATGAGCATCCTGCCCTATGGGACCTCCACCCTTTGGCACCCTGAAAAGGGGCTGTTTCCTTCCTGATGGGTGTCCTGCATGGGGGATGAGGACCATTGCTGCTGCCTGCTCCCAGGAATGCCCGTCTTGGACCTTGTGTATGTGGGGGTCCCGTCCGTCCCCCCATAACCAGCACTCGCCCATCGCATCCAAAAGGTTGGGGTCCCCCTTTTAATTGCTCCTCCTGAGCCATGGGGGCTGATTTGTGGGGGGTCCCCCCAAGTCCTTGGTGCTTTTGAGTCTTGAGGAGAAGCACATAAAGGACCCCAAAAGCCTGATGTGACCCCCCCCTTAGGGTATTGAGCATCATTGGGCAGCGTCTTCCTCCATGAGCTGCATCATCTCCGTGTCCTCCTCAGGGCCCTCTGCTGTGCTGGGCAGGTAGATGGCCCCCATGGCTTGGAAGGAGGTGGATGGAGCATCCTGGTCCCGAAGGCGCTGGTGGGCTGTGGGGTGGAGAGGATGTGGGGCTCATCCCCATCTCCATGGGTGAAGCTTATGGAGGGGTGGGAAGAGTAGGGATAAGGTGGGGTGTGGGGGGGGGTGTCACCTCCAGCCTGGGCTGCTGCAATGCATCTTCTCTTGAGGAAGAGCCAGAGCAGGACCCCGCTGAGCAGCATCACCAGCACCAGCAGCGCGATCAGCGCCGAGCAGGATGAGGGAGCGCCTGGCATGGGGGCAAGGATGGATTCGGGATCCCGTCTCCAGGCATGGAGACCCAAGTAATGGGATGGGATGGAGCATAAAGCCCATCCAGATCCAACCCCCTGCCGGGGGGACACCTTGCTCCAAGCCCCATCCCATCCCTGCCCCATCTTCTCCATCCCAATGTCCCACCACGCTCATAGGGAAGAGCTCATCCCAATCCCCCCCCGCCATTCCCATTGTCCCATCCCTCCATCCCTTGTCCCAAGCCTCCCTCCAGGTTTCCTGGAGCCCCTTTAGGCTCTAGGCTCTCCCAGGATGACCAAGAAGGGATGCACGAGCGCGGTTGGGAAGCGGGACCCCATTCCCAACGCTCCCAACGGGGACAGCAAAGGCGACGCGTCCCATTGGGATGCTCAAGAGCCGCTTGTCCCCATTGGCACCTTTTACCCCTTACAGCCACCACAAAGGGGCCCGATGCTCACCCTTGGGCTCTGTGCACACCACGGTGGCCACCGAGCCCATTGGGCACGGGCCCGGCCCCGTGTGGCTCTGTTGGCACTCGAGGAGCAGCGACTCGGTGCCGTGGCAGCTCAGCCCCTCCAGCAGCACCCGGTGGTGCTCCCGGTCCAGAGGGGCACCCATGGGTGCTGCCTGCGCCGCCCCGCAGCCCAGCTGCCTGCAGGCCACGGCGGCCTCCAGCAGGCTCCAGCCGGTGCCGCACACCCCGAGCCAGGTCCCGTTGTAGAGCACCTCCAGCCGCCCCGCGCAGGGCCCGGCGCCGTCCTGCACCCGCAGCTGCAAGGGGTTGGGGCCTGCAAGAGGAGCACAGGGGGGAAGATGGGGCCCCCGTGGGAGATCCTGAGTGTTACGGACCCAATGGGATGGGTTGGGTTGGAAGGGCCCTTCAAGATCGTAGACTTACGGAATGGGATTGGGTTGGAAGGGTTGGGTTGGGTTGGGTTGGAAGGGGCCTTCAAGATTGTAGACTTATGGAATGGGATTGGGTTGGAAGGGTTGGGTTGGGTTGGAAGGGGCCTTCAAGATCGTAGACTTATGGAATGGTTTGGGTTGGAAGGGTTGGGTTGGGTTGGGTTGGGTTGGGTTGGAAGGGGCCTTCAAGATTGTAGACTTATGGAATGGGATTGGGTTGGAAGGGTTGGGTTGGGTTGGAAGGGGCCTTCAAGATCGTAGACTTATGGAATGGTTTGGGTTGGAAGGGTTGGGTTGGAAGGGTTGGGTTGGAAGGGGCCTTCAAGATTGTAGACTTATGGAGTGGGATTGGGTTGGAAGGGTTGGGTTGGGTTGGAAGGGTTGGGTTGGGTTGGAAGGGGCCTTCAAGATCGTAGACTTATGGAATGGTTTGGGTTGGAAGGGTTGGGTTGGGTTGGGTTGGGTTGGAAGGGGCCTTCAAGATTGTAGACTTATGGAGTGGGATTGGGTTGGAAGGGTTGGGTTGGAAGGGTTGGGTTGGGTTGGGTTGGAAGGGGCCTTCAAGATTGTAGACTTACGGAATGGGATTGGGTTGGAAGGGTTGGGTTGGGTTGGAAGGGGCCTTCAAGATCGTAGACTTATGGAATGGTTTGGGTTGGAAGGGTTGGGTTGGGTTGGGTTGGGTTGGAAGGGGCCTTCAAGATTGTAGACTTATGGAATGGGATTGGGTTGGAAGGGTTGGGTTGGGTTGGAAGGGGGATCGTAGACTTATGGAATGGTTTGGGTTGGAAGGGTTGGGTTGGAAGGGTTGGGTTGGAAGGGGCCTTCAAGATTGTAGACTTATGGAGTGGGATTGGGTTGGAAGGGTTGGGTTGGGTTGGAAGGGTTGGGTTGGGTTGGAAGGGGCCTTCAAGATCGTAGACTTATGGAATGGTTTGGGTTGGAAGGGTTGGGTTGGGTTGGAAGGGTTGGGTTGGAAGGGGCCTTCAAGCTCATAGACTCATGGAATGGTTTGGGTTGGAAGGGCCCTTCTAGACAGTAGACTTGCGGAAGGGGATTGAGTTGGAAGGGATGGGTTGGGTTCAAAAGGACCTTCAAGATCATAGACCCATGGATTGGGTTGGGTTGGAGCGGTTGGGTTGGGTTGAAAAAGACCTTCAAGATCATAGACTCGTGGGTTGGGTTGGGTTGGAAGGGTGGGTTGGGTTCAAAGGGATGGGTTGGCTAGGAAGGGGCCTTCAAGCTCATCAACTCATGGAATAGTTTGGGTTGGAAATGGCTTTCAAGATCATAGACCCATGGAATGGGTCGGGTTGGAAGGGGCCTTCAAGATCATACTCATGGGATGGGTTGTGTTGGAAGGGATTGGTTGGGTTGGAAGGGACCTTCAAGCTCATAGACTCATGTAATGGTTTCAGTTGGAAGGGGCCTTCAAGATCACAGACTCATGGAATGGCTTGGAAGGGATGAGTTGGGTTGGAACAGCCCTTCAAGCTCATAGACCCATGGAATGGGTTGGGTTGGAAGGGGCCTTCAAACTCATAGACCCATGGGTTGGGTTTGGTTGGAAGGGGCCTTCAAGCTCATAGACCCATGAGTTGGGTTGGGTTGGGTTGCAAGGGGCCTTCACAATCACAGACTCATGGGATGGGTTGGCTTGGCCGCCCCAGCTCCTCTGGGCACCCCATTCCTTTGCCCCACACCCCTCCCATTGAGAACAACGGGAAGCCATTCCCCTGATTCCCATCGTGGCCATTCCCATCACCGCCAGGCCCCATCTACACCCCCCCTTTTGGCAACAACCATTGAGCACCTGAGCACACGACTCCGGCGTCCTCATTGTGGTTGCAGTTATGGAGCCCCCAGATCCCATGGTCGCATTGGCTGAAGGCGCTCTCCGTGCCGGCGCACTCCACGTTATCCAACCAGATGGGATCCCCCCCGGCACCGAAGCGAGCGTGTCCCGGTGCCGCCACGGCCGCGCCGCAGCCCAGCTGCCTGCAGATCACTTTGGCATCATTCAGGTCCCAGCCGTCGTCGCAGATCGTGCCCCATTGATGCTCGTGCTCCACCTCCACCCGCCCGGCGCAGCGGTTGGGGCCGTCGGCCAAGCGGATCCGCGCCATGGCCGTGAGGTTGGCGTCTGCCAAGAGAATTCCCATTGGGAAAAGGGGAGCAGGGCGCCCGATGCGTTGCCAAAGGAGCCCCAAAGCAGTTTATGGTTGTTATGGAGGCACCCCCATCCGGTAGAGCATAGCCATAGGGGTGGAGTTAGGTGCAACTTAGGGGCCTGCAATGGTGGTGTCTTCTCCTTGGGCATGGGTGTGCAATGGAGACCAGGCTGGGGGTTTAGGGTTGGGGTTTGGTCCATTGGGTGCCATAGGGAGGAGGCTGGGAAGGTGTCACCCGTGGGGTTTAGGGTTGGTCCATTGGGTGCCATAGGGAGGAGGATGGGAAGGTGTCACCCATGGGGTTTAGGGTTGGTCCATTGGGTGCCATAGGGAGGAGGATGGGAAGGTGTCACCCATGGGGTTTAGGGTTGGTCCATTGGGTGCCATAGGGAGGAGGATTGGAAGGTGTCACCCATGGGGTTTAGGGTTGGTCCATTGGGTGCCATAGGGAGGAGGATGGGAAGGTGTCACCCATGGGGTTTAGGGTTGGTCCATTGGGTGCCATAGGGAGGAGGATGGGAAGGAGTCACCCATGGGGTTTAGGGTTGGTCCATTGGGTGCCATAGGGAGGAGGATTGGAAGGTGTCACCCATGGGGTTTAGGGTTGGTCCATTGGGTGCCATAGGGAGGAGGAAGTGAAGGTGTCACCCATGGGGTTTAGGGTTGGTCCATTGGGTGCCATAGGGAGGAGGATGGGAAGGTTTCACTCATGGGGTTTAGGATTGGTCCATTTAGTGCCATAGAGAGGAGGATGGGAAGGTTTTAACCATGGAATGGTTTGGGTTGGAAGGGCCATTCAATGCTCACCCAGTTCCAACCCCTCTGCAATGAGCAGGGACATCACAATGAGCTCAAGTTGGCCATAGCCACATCCCTGGGCTGGGATGTCACCAAACCCCATTGATTTCCAGGACTTGCATTGGTCCGGATCCAAGATAGAATCATGGAATGGGTTGGGTTGGGAAGGACCTGCAGAGCATCCGTTTCCTCCTCCTCTGGGATTGAAGGGGTTGGGCAAGAGGTGATGGGTTTAAGCTTAAAGAGGGGAAGTTTAGGTTGGATCGAAGGAAGTTCTTCCCTATGAGGGTGCTGAGCGCTGGAATGGGGGTCATGAATGCTCCATCCCTGCTGGTGTTCAATGGTGCCACGGTCTGGAGTGAGGCATCCCTTGCCCATGGCAGGGGATTGGAACTGGATCACCTTCAGGCCCTTTCCAACCCAACCCAACCCACGGGCACACAGCGGGCTCATCGATGCCCTCAACGGGCTGGTCCATACCTGAGCACACGACGCCCGCATCCTCGCCGTGGTGGCAGTTACTGCGTCCCCAGGGGTGGCTTTGGCACTGGGCGAGCGCGTCCTCGTCGCCGGTGCAGCCCACGTCGTCCAACCAGATGCGCCCGGTGCCTTGGCCGAAGCGAGCGCGGCCGGGGGCTTCCCGGGCCCTTCCGCATCCCAGCTGCCGGCAAACGACGTCGGCGTCGCTCAGGTCCCAGGCGTCGTCGCACACGGTCCCCCATTGGCCCGCGTGGAGCACCTCGACCCGCCCGGCGCAGCGGTGGGGGCCGTCCGTCAGCCGTACGGAGGAGGCGTTGGGGGAGCTGGAGCCTGGGAGGACCATGGGGGTGGGTTGGGGGGGCATCACTTACACGAGGGGGTGGGGATGGGAGGGGTTGGGGTGGACAGGAGGCTTTGGGAAGGGTTTGAGCGTCCCAGGCGTGGAATCAGGAAAATGTGGAGTCAGGGAGTCGTAGAAGGGAAAGAGGTTGAGGATCGAACCCAACTGAGTTGGGAAAGAGTTTGAAGATGGAGTCCGATTGGGTTGGGAGAGAGCCTGAAGGTTGAGTCCGATTGGGTTGGGAAAGAGCTTGAAGGTTGAGTCCGATTGGGTTGGGAAAGAGCTTGGAGATGGAGTCCAATTGAGTTGGGAAAGGGCTTGAAGGTTGAGTCCGATTGAGTTGGGAAAGAGCTTGAAGATGGAGTCCAATTGAGTTGGGAAAGGGCTTGAAGGTTGAGTCCGATTGGGTTGGGAAAGAGCTTGAAGATGGAGTCCAATTGAGTTGGGAAAGAGCTGAGTCCAATTGAGATGGAAATGAGCTTGAAGATTGATGGAAAAGAGCTTGAAGATGGTGTCCAATTGGGTTGGGAAAGAGCTTGAAGATGGAGTCCAATTGAGTTGGGAAAGAGCTTGAAGATGGAGTCCAATTGGGTTGGGAAAGAGCTGAGTCCAATTGAGATGGAAAAGAGATTGAAGATGGAGTCCAATTGGGTTGGGAAAGAGATGAGTCCAATTGAGATGGAAATGAGCTCGAAGATTGAGTCCCATTGAGTTGGAGAAGAGCTTGAAGATTGAGTCCAATTGGGTTGGGAAAGAGCTAAGTCCAATTGAGATGGAAATGAGCTTGAAGATTGAGTCCCATTGAGTTGGAGAAGAGCTTGAAGATGGAGTCCAGTTGGGTTGGGAAAGAGCTTGGAGATGGAGTCCAATTGAGATGGAAAAGAGATTGAAGATGGAGTCCAATTGGGTTGGGAAAGAAAAGATCTTGAAGATGGAGTCCAATTGAGATGGAAAAGAGATTGAGGATTGAGTCCAGATTGAGTTGGAGAAGAGCTTGAAGATGGAGTCCAGTTGAGTTGGGAAAGAGCTTGAAGATGGAGTCCAATTGAGATGGGAAAGAGCTTGAAGATGGAGTCCAGTTGGGTTGGGAAAGAACTTGGAGATGGAGTCCAATTGAGATGGAAAAGAGATTGAGGATTGAGTCCAATTGAGATGGAAAAGATCTTGAAGATGGAGTCCAGTTGAGTTGGGAAAGAGCTTGAAGATGGAGCCCAATTGAGATAGCAAAAAGCTTGAAGATGAAGTCCCCGGAGCCTTCTCTTCTCCAGTTAACCCCCCATAACCATCACCCCCCATGTGCTCAGTTGCAGAACGCCCCCCCTCATCCCCCCCCCATCCCGCAGCATCACCCCGTACCTGAACACACCACCCCAGCGTCCTCGCCATGGTGGCAGTTGTTCTGCCCCCAGGGCCTGGCGTGGCACTGGGCGAGCTCCTCCTCGCTGCCGGCGCAGGCCACGTCGTCCAACCAGATGGGCCCGGTGCCTTGCTTGAAGCGGGCCTGGAGCGGGGCCGCTTCGGCCCCGCCGCAGCCCAGCTGGTGGCAAACGACCGCCGCGTCCGTCAGGTCCCAGCCGTCGTCGCACACCGTCCCCCATCGGCCTTCGTGGAGCACCTCGACCCTCCCGGCGCAGCCGTGGGGGCCGTCCATGAGGCGCAGGGCGGCCGAGCTGGAGTTCCCTGCTGGGAGCGAGCGGGCACCGGCGGTGCCGAGAGCATCGCGGCATCGTCCGCGGTGGGGGAAAGGGCTTTAGGAGCATCCGGTCCAAGCAAGGCCACCGCTAACCCGTGGCATTGATTTGGGAGGGGGGTGAAGGCTTGCAAGGGATGGTGACTCCAACACTGTTCCCTTTGGGGGTCCTCGGCCTCGTCCAAGGCTCCCCTGGTGCACCCTGAGGCTGTTTCCTCCTCTCCCATCCCTTGGGAGAGGAGCCCATTCCCCTCCTGGCTCCATCCTCCTTGTAGGTACTTATAGGTCCCTCAGGCGTTCCCCATCGCATTTGTGCTCACCTGCATCCTCCCAAGGGCTGCCCATTGCTGGGTACCACTGAAAGATGCTCTTTTACCCCCCTCATCCCCATCTCTCACCTGCATCCTCCAAGGACTGGGTACCACATAAAGATGCTCCTTTCCCCCTCATCCCCATCTCTCACCTGCATCCTCCAAGGACTGGGTACCACATAAAGATGCTCTTTTACCCCCCTCATCCCCATCTCTCACCTGCATCCTCCAAGGACTGGGTACCACATAAAGATAAAGATGCTCCTTTCCCCCTCATCCCCACCTCTCACCTGCATCCTCCAAGGACTGGGTACCACATAAAGATAAAGATGCTCCTTTCCCCCTCATCCCCATCTCTCACCTGCATCCTCCAAGGACTGGGTACCACATAAAGGTGCTCCTTCCCCCCCCATCCCCATCTCTCACCTGCATCCTCCAAGGACTGGGTACCACATAAAGATGCTCCTTTACCCCCCATCCCCATCTCTCACCTGCATCCTCCAAGGACTGGGTACCACATAAAGATAAAGATGCTCCGTTCCCCCTCATCCCCATCACTCACCTGCATCCTCCAAGGACTGGGTACCACATAAAGATAAAGATGCTCCTTTCCCCCCAACCCCACCGCTCACCGGCATCCGCCAAGGACTGGGTACCACATAAAGATGCTCCTTTCCCCCTCATCCCCATCTCTCACCTGCATCCTCCTAGGACTGGGTACCACATAAAGGTGCTCCTTTCCCCCTCATCCCCATCTCTCACCTGCATCCTCCAAGGCCTGGGTACCACATAAAGGTGCTCCTTTCCCCCTCATCCCCATCTCTCACCTGCATCCTCCAAGGCCTGGGTACCACATAAAGATGCTCCTTTCCCCCTCATCCCCACCTCTCACCTGCATCCTCCAAGGACTGGGTACCACATAAAGATGCTCCTTTCCCCCTCATCCCCATCTCTCACCTGCATCCTCCAAGGACTGGGTACCACATAAAGATGCTCCTTTCCCCCTCATCCCCATCTCTCACCTGCATCCTCCAAGGACTGGGTACCACATAAAGATGCTCCTTTCCCCCCATCCCCATCTCTCACCTGCATCCTCCAAGGACTGGGTACCACATAAAGATAAAGATGCTCCTTTCCCCCTCATCCCCACCTCTCACCTGCATCCTCCAAGGACTGGGTACCACATAAAGAAAGATGCTCCTTTCCCCCTCATCCCCACCTCTCACCTGCATCCTCCAAGGACTGGGTACCACATAAAGATGCTCCTTTCCCCCTCATCCCCACCTCTCACCTGCATCCTCCAAGGACTGGGTACCACATAAAGATGCTCCTTTCCCCCTCATCCCCACCTCTCACCTGCATCCTCCAAGGACTGGGTACCACATAAAGATAAAGATGCTCCTTCCCCCTCATCCCCATCTCTCACCTGCATCTTCCAAGGACTGGGTACCACATAAAGATGCTCCTTTCCCCCCATCCCCATCTCTCACCTGCATCCTCCAAGGACTGGGTACCACATAAAGATGCTCCTTTCCCCCTCATCCCCATCTCTCACCTGCATCCTCCAAGGACTGGGTACCACATAAAGATGCTCCTTTCCCCCCCCCCCCCATCCCCACCTCTCACCTGCGCACACCACACCAGCGTCCTCCCCATGGTGGCAGTTGTGGATGCCCCACATCTTGGCCGGGCACTGGAAGAAGTCGGTCTCCTGCCCGGTGCAGTTCACGTTGTCCAACCAGATGGGGCCGGTTCCCCATCCGAAGCGAGCGGAGCCGGGGGCCAGCGCCGCAGCGCCGCAGCCCAGCGCCCTGCACACGACGGCCGCATCCTGCACGTCCCAGTTGTCATCGCAGATCGTGCCCCATTTGTTGGCGTAAAACACCTCGACCCTGCCCGAGCACTCACTCAAACCTCCCACCAGGCGGAGCCGGGGCTGCTGGCGATGCCGGAGCCTGGCAATCAACAGGGAATGGGCGCTGTTAGGGCTGTGCCGATGGGATCAACCAGGGTGGGAAAGAGCTTTAAGAGCATCCGGTCCAACCGTTGCGCTGCCAAGGCCACCGTGGCGCTGAGGCCAGGGGGTGAATGCTTGCAAGGGATGGTGATTCCAACACTGTTCCCTTTGGGATTCCTCAGCTCCATCCAAACCTCCCCTGGTGCAGCTTGAGGCCCTCTCCCTCTTGTCCCATCCCTTGGGAGCAGAGCCCATTCCCCTCCTGGCTCCATCCTCCCTTTAGCTCTAGGGAGCCTGAGCCTCCTCCAGCCTAAGCATCCCTAAGAGAGATGCTTCAGACCTTCAGCATCCCAGTGGCCTCCACTGGAGCCTCTCCTGAGGACCCACTGGGGTTGAAGAGAGGGGGATGAATCGCATCCCTCCACTTGCTGATGCATCCCAGGATGCTCTTGGCATAGGGGGGATATGAATTGCATCCCTCCACTTCCTGATGCATCCCAGGATGCTCTTGGCATAGGGGGGATATGAATTGCATCCCTCCACTTCCTGATGCATCCCAGGATGCTCTTGGCATAGGGGGGATATGAATTGCATCCCTCCACTTCCTGATGCATCCCAGGATGCTCTTGGCATAGGGGGGATATGAATTGCATCCCTCCACTTCCTGATGCATCCCAGGATGCTCTTCTTGGACCTTCTGGTTGCCCCTACCCTACCCTGTGGAAGCATCCATAAGAGATGCTTCAGACCCTGATAATCCCGGTGGCCCCCATTGGACCCCTTCCTTGGACTGAGGACCCACTGGGGTTGAATAGAGGGGGATGAATCACATCCCTCTACTTGATGCATCCCAGGATGCTCTTGGCATCCCAAGCCCTAAGCCCGTGCTGAGCATCACCTGCACACACGACGCTGGCATCTTCCACGTGGTTACACGCGTGTTGTCCCCATGGCTTGCCCGGGCATTCGGCGATGGTGCCTTCGGTCCCAAGGCAGCTCACCCCATCCAACCAAATGGGGCCGGATCCTTGCCCAAAGCCGGAGAGCCCCGGGGCCGACAGGGCTGCCCCACAACCCAGCTGCCTGCACACCACGGCCGCATCCAGCAGGTCCCATCCGTCGTCGCAGACGGTGCCCCATTGATGGCTATGGAACACTTCCACCCTCCCGGCGCAGCGGTGGGGACCGTTCACCAAGCGCAGGGCTCCCGAGCTCCTTGGGTCGATGTCTATGAGCAGAAGGACAATGTTGGCCATGCAATGGGACATCCCATCATAAGGCGTTTCGCAAGGGTTCCATCAGCACCCTGTGGGTGTGCCCATTGGGATCGAGCCTCCAAGGATGGTGGGATCATGGAATCTGGGACCTGCCAATCCATGGACCCACTTCATCTCATCGCCATCTGTGGACCCATTTCATCTCATCCCCATCCATGGACCTACTTCATCTCATCGCCATCCATGGACCCACTTCATCTCATCGCCATCCATGGACCCACTTCATCTCATCCCCATCCATGGACCCACTTCGTCTCATCCCCATCCATGGACCCACTTCGTCTCATCCCCATCCATGGACCCACTTCGTCTCATCCCCATCCATGGACCCACTTCATCTCATCCCCATCCATGGACCCACTTCATCTCATCCCCATCCATGGACCCACTTCATCTCATCCCCATCCATGGACCCACTTCATCTCATCCCCATCCATGGACCCACTTCGTCTCATCCCCATCCATGGACCCACTTCTTCTCATCCCCATCCATGGACCCATCTCATCCCCATCCATGGACCCACTTCATCTCATCCCCATCCATGGACCCACTTCATCTCATCCCCATCCATGGACCCACTTCATCTCTCGCCGTCCCCATCCATGGACCCACTTCATCTCATCCCCATCCATGGACCCACTTCATCTCATCCCCATCCATGGACCCACTTCATCTCATCCCCATCCATGGACCCACTTCATCTCATCCCCATCCATGGACCCATTTCATCTCATGCCCATCCATGGACCTACTTCATCCCATCCCCATCCATGGACCCACTTCATCTCATCCCCATCCATGGACCCACTTCGTCTCATCCCCATCCATGGACCCACTTCATCTCATCCCCATCCATGGACCCACTTCATCTCATCCCCATCCATGGACCCACTTCATCTCATCCGCATCTATGGAGATAAGGCATCTTGCAAGGGCTCCACCAGCACCCTTTGGGTGTTCCCATTGGGATCAAGCCTCTGAGGACCATACCCAATAAATGGTGGGATCATGGAACCCCAGCTTGGAAGGGACCTCAAGGATCAGTTGGCCCAACCTTTCCAGGCAAAGCACGACCTGGATTGGATGTCTCAGCGCCCTGTCCAGCCAAATCCAATGCTGTGGAGTGACCACATCCCTTGGGATGTCATTCCAATGGCCGGTTGTCCTCATGGAAACACATCGCTCCATGATGGGAACATCCTCATGGGGGCAAGGGACACCCCAAGGCCTCGATGCATCAAGAACCCCGAGAGCACAGCAGAGTGGAACATCCCCCTTGGGATTCCCAGGAATTGCGAGGGTTTCCCAAGCGCTTTCCCTAGGGATAAGGAACCACCCCATTGCTCCCTCCTGGGGACGGATGCCGGCACTGACCTACAGCTGCGGAGCACACGACGGCGGCGTGGGCCTTGGACCTGCAGCTCTCCTCACCCCACAGCTTCAGGCGGCATTCCAAGAGGGCTCCCTCGGTCCCGGCGCATTCGGCAGCGTCCACCCAGAGGAAGCCGTCTCCCATCCCGAACCGGGGCGACGCCGGTGCCGCGCGCGCCGTCCCGCAGCCCAGCTGCCCGCACACCACGTGGGCTTCGGCCAGGTCCCAGCCCTCGGAGCAGATCCCACCCCAACGCTGCTCGTGGAACACTTCCACCCTTCCGGAGCACGCGTCGGAGCCGTTCACCAAGCGGAGGCTTCCGAGGTCCGAGATGCCCGAGCCTAGAGCAGCCCGGTGGGAACAGGGGTGAAGGAGATGCCTTCCGCCCCATGGAACCCGCAGCAGTGATTGGAGCAGGTCAAGGATGCTCTTGTGGGGCAGGGATGCTCTTCCTTCGAGCTGGCCCAAGTGGTACCCAAGTCTTGGGTGGCCGTAGGCACAGAACCATGGATTGGGGCCCTTCCTGAAGGGGACGCCATGGATGGTATCCAATCACCAAAATGAGGACATCCTTGTGCCACTGGGGACTCATGGGATACCTCATCCCAAAGGGAAAGGGCTTCTCTATAGGATCTCTTAGCCTCAACGGCTGCTCAGTGGGCACTCAATGAGCACTCAATGGGCGCTCAATGGGCACTCAATGGGTGCTCAATGGGTGCTCAATGGGTGCTCAATGGGCACTCAATGGGTGCTCAATGGGCACTCAACGGGTGCTCAACGGGTGCTCAATGGGCGCCCAATGGGTACTCAATAGGAGCTTAATGGGCCCTCAAGGGGAGCTCAAGGGGTGCTCAATGGGCACTCAATGGGCACTCAGTGGGAGCTCAAGGGGTGCTTAATGGGCACTCAATGGGTTCTCAATGGACACTCAATGGCTGCTCAATGGGTGCCCAATGGGCACTCAATGGCTGCTCAATGGGTGCCCAATGGGCACTCAGTGGTTCCTGGAGCTGTGAGCAGGAGATAAGGGATGGGAGGTGGAATCTCATGGGTTCCATCCAGATGCCTCCCTGACCACAAGCCCCGTTCCAATGGGTACCACTTTGAGGGGTCCTTACCCGAGCAGATGACGCCGGCATCCTCCCCATGCTCGCACCCATGGGTGCCCCATCCCTTGGACCTGCACTCGGCCAGGGCCGCCTCGGTGCCGGCACAGCGCACGGCGTCCAACCAGATGGGCCCCTGGCCCTGGCCGTAGTGAGCGCGGTGTGGGGCCAGCACCGCGGTGCCGCAGCCCAGCTGCCGGCACAGGACCTTGGCGTCCAGGAGGTCCCAGCCGTCGTCGCACACCGTGCCCCATTGCCCAGCGTGGAACACCTCGACCCTGCCCGAGCAGTGGCCGGAGCCGTTCACCAACCGGACCGGAGCGAAGCTGGATACGATGGAGCCTATGGGAAGGGGATGGATGTGGTCAGAGCAGTAAAGTGGGGGGGGGGGGGAAGAGGAGGGAGGTGTGGAAGAAGCCATGGGCACAGGATGAGGGGCTTGGGGGATGGAGGGTGTGGAGTGGTTGGGTTGGTTTTGGACACATCTCATCTCATCCCCATCCGTGGACCCACATCCTCCCATCCTTGTCCACAGATACACTTCATCTCATCCCCATCCACGGACCCACTTCTTCTCATCCCCATCCATGGACCCACTTCATCTCATCCCCATCCACGGACCCACTTCTTCTCATCCCCATCCATGGACCCACTTCTTCTCATCCCCATCCATGGACCCACTTCATCTCATCCCTATCCATGGACCCACTTCATCTCATCCCCATCCATGGACCCACTTCCTCTCATCCCCATCCATGGACCCACTTCCTCTCATCCCCATCCATGGACCCACTTCCTCTCATCCCCATCCATGGACCCACTTCATCTCATCCCCATCCATGGACCCACTTCCTCTCATCCCCATCCATGGACCCACTTCATCTCATCCCCATCCATGGACCCACTTCTTCTCATCCCCATCCATGGACCCACTTCATCTCATCCCTATCCATGGACCCACTTCATCTCATCCACATCCGTCGATGCATTTCATCTCATCCCCATCCATGGACCCACTTCATCTCATCCCCATCCATGGACCCACTTCATCTCATCCCCATCCATGGACCCACTTCCTCTCATCCCCATCCATGGACCCACTTCATCTCATCCCCATCCATGGACCCACTTAATCTCATCCCCATCCATGGACCCACTTCATCTCATCCCCATCCATGGACCCACTTCATCTCATCCCCATCCATGGACCCATCCCCATCCATCATCTCATCCCCATCCATGGACCCACTTCATCTCATCCCCATCCATGGACCCACTTCATCTCATCCCCATCCATGGACCCACCTCATCTCATCCCCATTTATGGACCCACTTCATCCCATCCCCATCCATGGACCCACTTGGACCCACCTCATCTCATCCCCATTTATCATCCCCATCCATGGACCCACTTCTTCTCATCCCCATCCATCCCATCCCCATCCATGGACCCACTTCATCTCATCCCCATCCATGGACCCACTTCATCTCATCCCCATCCATGGACCCACTTCCTCTCATCCCCATGGCCGGTGCTGGGATGCCACCCACCGGAGCACACCACGCCGGCGCGCTCCCCGTGCTCGCAGCTCCCGCGTCCCGCCGGGCATTCCCTGAGGCTCTGCTCCGTGCCCTGGCACCTCACGTTCTCCAGGCTCACCGGCAAGGCCCCGGTGCCGAAATCCGCTCCCTCGGAGGCCGGCAGCGCCGTCCCGCACCCCAGCTCCCGGCACGCCACCTCGGCGTCCCGTTGGTCCCAGCCCTGCTTGCAGACGGCTCCCCAGTGCTCCCCATGGAGCACCTCCACTCTGCCGGCGCAGGGACGCGAGGCGTTGGCCAGGCGGATGGGAGCCGGCTCCGGGATGAGGGAATCTGCAGGATACCCAAGGGAATCAATCGGGAAGGCCTCCGGCTGTGCGGATCCCATTGGAATTCTGCTCCCAGCTCCCACTGCCGAAAGCCCCAGGGGATGGGAGAAGAGGAGGGGTGAGCACCGTGCACCAGCGGGTCCGCATTGGGTCTGCATCCTCCTGCACCCCATTCCCTACAGGAATTGCTCTCCAGGGTGGCTTTGGAAGAGCATATTCCCTGCGGGAATGCCTCCCATGGCCTTCAGTCAGAGAGGGATAGGATCAACCAGGTTGGGAAAGACCTTTCAGATCATTGAGCCCAACCATTGGATGTGACTCGTGTCGTATGAGGTTGTCCAAGCGCAGGACCCGGCACGTTGCCTTGTTCAACCTCATCCCATGGATTCCAACATTCCCACCCAACCTGGTGTCCCTTCCCTCGATGCCCTCATCCGGATCATTGGCAAAGAGACTGGCAACACCCCTGGTCCTGGGTCACCAATGAGATGGGACACCATTCACCCCAACACTTTGGGATCTGTTCCTTATCCAGTGAGGAATCCATGGATGAGAAGAACCGTATGGATCTATCCAGGCCATCAGGAGCCGGTTTCTCCTTAGGGATGGGACCATTGAGGATGGGACCATTGAGGATGCTCAAGAACCCCAATGGGTGCAAACCTGCCATCAACCCCCCCCCCCTTCCATCCCTCCACCATGCATGGAGCGATGCCAATGGTGAAGGCCTCACCGGAGCAAACCACACCAGCATCTTCGCCATGGTAGCAGTTACCGGTCCCCCATGGCCGGGCCGGGCAGGAGGACAAGGCGCTCTCAGTGCCGGTGCAATTGGTCTCATCCATCCAGATGATGCCGTCCCCGCGGCCAAATTGGCCTCTGCCAGGGGCCGAGAGCGCTCGGCCGCAGTCCAGCTGCCGGCACACGACGTCGGCGTCCACCAGGTCCCAGTTGTCGTCGCACACGGTGCCCCATTGCTGGTTGTGGTAGATCTCGACCCTGCCGGCGCAGCGGCTGCCGTAGTTCACCAAGCGGACCTGGTCACCCTCCGAGTTGCCTGGAGTGAGAGGTGGGATCATGGAATGGGTTGGGTTGAGAGGTGGGGTCATGGAATGGGTTGGGTTGAGAGGTGGGGTCATGGAATGGGTTGGGTTGAGAGATGGAATGGGTTGGGTTGAGAGATGGAATGGGTTGGGTTGAGAGATGGAATGGGTTGGGTTGAGATATGGAATGGGTTGGGTTGAGAGATGGAATGGGTTGGGTTGAGAGATGGAATGGGTTGGGTTGAGAGATGGGATGGGTTGGGTTGAGAGATGGAATGGGTTGGGTTGAGATATGGAATGGGTTGGGTTGAGATACGGAATGGGTTGGGTTGAGAGATGGGATGGGTTGGGTTGAGAGATGGGATGGGTTGGGTTGAGAGATGGAATGGGTTGGGTTGAGAGATAGAATGGGTTGGGTTGAGAGATGGGATGGGTTGGGTTGAGAGATAGAATGGGTTGGGTTGAGAGATGGGATGGGTTGGGTTGAGAGATGGGATGGGTTAGGTTGAGAGATGGAATGGGTTGGGTGGAGAGATGGAATGGGTTGGGTTGAGAGATGGGATGGGTTGGGTTGAGAGATGGGATGGGTTGGGTTGAGAGATGGGATGGGTTGGGTGGAGAGATGGGATGGGTTGGGTTGAGAGATGGGATGGGTTGGGTGGAGAGATGGGATGGGTTGGGTTGAGAGATGGGATGGGTTGGGTTGAGAGATGGGATGGGTTGGGTTGAGAGATGGAATGGGTTGGGTTGAGAGATGGGATGGGTTGGGTTGAGATATGTCCCAGGTGGATATGCCCCATCCCACCCTCTGGCATCAGGACCAAGCCCTCCAGCAGGATGCACCCAACCCCTCAGCACCCTCTAATGACCCCCCCCATGGCTCGTGGAGGCAGGAGACCAAGGTGATGGCCACCATTTACCTGAACACGCCACAACAGCTTCATGGCCATGGGGACAAGAGCCATTGCCCCAGGCCTGCACCTTGCACATGGAGAGGGTGCTCTCGGTGCCCACGCAGCTCACGCGGTTGGGCCACGTGGGGCCAGCTCCGTGGCCAGAATGGGACCTGGCGGGGGCCACCAGCGCCGTCCCGCAGCCCAGCTGCCTGCACAGCACCCGGGTCTCAGCCAGACCCCAGTCTTGGTCACACAGGGAGGCCCAGGAGCCGAGGTGGGGCACCTCCACTCTGCCGTCACACCGCGTCAAGCCGTCGGCCAAGCGCGGCGCCGTGGCTGCCGACAGCGCCGAATCTGGCAAGGGACATAAAGGAGGGCCCCAGCTCCAGCCTGGGCATCATCCATGGGTGGGGGGAGCACAGGATGGGGACCAAGAGCCCGCAGCGCTCAGGGTCCTCTTGAAAGTGGGGTTTGAGGGGTGGCTTTGTAAAGGGGCTTTATTGCCATAGACAATGTGTGGCAAAGACACGTTATAGAACTGTAGAATGGGTTGGGTTGGAAGGGGCCTTTGGAGGTCATCTAGAACCATAGAATGGGTTGGGTTGGGTTGTGTTGTGTTGAGTTGGAAGGGGGCTTTGTAAGTCATCTCTAGAACCATAGAATGGGTTGGGTTGGGTTGTGTTGAGTTGGAAGGGGGCTTTGTAAGTCATCTCTAGAACCATAGAATGGGTTGGGTTGGGTTGGGTTGGGTTGGGTTGGAAAGGGGCTTTGTAAGTCATCTCTAGAACCATAGAATGGGTTGGGTTGGGTTGGGTTGTGTTGGGTTGGGTTGAATTGAGTTGGGTTGGGTTGGGTTGAGTTGGAAGGGGCCTTTGTAAGTCATCTCTAGAACCATAGAATGGGTTAGGTTGGGTTGGGTTGGAAGGGACCTTTGGAGGTCATCTCTAGACCCATAGAATGGGCTGGGTTGGAAGGGCCTTGAACACTGCCAGGGGTGGGGCAGCCCCATTTGTCTGAGCACCCTGTGAATCTAGAGTGAATCCATGCTCTTCTAACCCATCCCATTCCAGGATTCCATGACTGCAAAGTTGCCAATGGCCCCCCTTGCACCTCGAGGTGCGTTACCTGAACACACCACACCAGCATCCTCCCCATGGAAGCAGTTGTTGTTGCCCCACATGCTGGCCTGGCAGTCGACGAGCGCGGCCTCGGTACCGGTGCAGTTGACCTCATCCAACCAGATGGGATCGTGGCCCCTTCCAAAGTGAGCCCCATGGGTGGCCGCCAGCGCCGTGCCGCAGCCGAGCTGCCGGCACACCACGGCCGCATCCAGCAGATCCCATCCGTCGTCGCACACCGTGCCCCACATGTGCTCGTGCAGCACCTCCACCCTCCCGGCGCAGCGGTCGAGGCCGTTGACCAACTGGAGGGTGCCCAAGGTGGCCACGATGGAATCTGGGGGTGGGGGGAGAAGGTTGGGAAGGGATGAGCACCCCACGGGATGGATGCAGGGGTGCCAATGGGTACCTGAGCACTCAACGCTGGCGTCCTCAATGTGGTTGCAGTTGTGTTCGCCCCACGGCTTCGCTTGGCATTCCCTCAGCGCCTTTTCCTCCCCGGTGCAGTTGACTTCATCCAACCAGATCGGCCCCTTCCCTTCCCCATAGCGAGATCCCGGCGCCACCGACAGCACCGTCCCGCAGCCCAGCTCCCGGCACACGACCTGGCCCTCGCCGAAGCCCCATCCGTCGTCGCACACCGTGCCCCAGGTGCCGTTGTGCAGCACCTCCACGCGCCCAGCGCAGCGGCTGGGACCTCCCTCCAAGCGAAGGGACCCCGCCGGGCTCTCATTGGATGCGCCTGGAGAGGAGGGATGGGGAGGAAGCAGGAGGTGACAGCCAGGGGGTGGATGGGGGTGCTTTGGGGTGGCTCCTGCCCCACAAAAGGGATGTGAGAGGTGGCGTTGGCCAGCCCAGCCCTGCCCTGGATATCTCAGAAGTCAACTGAAGTCAATTGAAGCCAATTGAAGTCAACTGAAATCAACTCAGAAGTCAATTGAAGTCAGTTGAAGTCAATTGATGTCAATTGAAGTCAACTCAGAAGTCAACTGAAGTCAATTGAAGTCAACTGAAGTCCCCATGTCCCTCTTGTCCCCAAGGTCTTCTCCATGCCCCATGGGGTCCCATTGACCCCATGTCCCCAAGGTCTTCTTCATGTCCCATTGGGTGCCATTGACCCCATGTCCCGTTGGGTCCCATTGACCCCATTTTCCCCATTGACCCTCTTGTCCCCAAGGTCTTCTCCATATCCCATTGGGTCCCATTGACCCCCTGTCCCCAAGGTCTTCTCCATATCCCATTGGGTCCCATTGACCCCCTGACCCCCTGTCCCCAAGGTCTTCTCCATATCCCATTGGGTCCCATTGACCCCCTGTCCCCAAGGTCTTCTCCATATCCCATTGGGTCCCATTGACCCCCTGTCCCCAAGGTCTTCTCCATATCCCATTGGGTCCCATTGACCCCCCGTCCCCAAGGTCTTCTCCATATCCCATTGGGTCCCATTGACCCCATGTCCCCAAGGTCTTCTCCATGGAGAAAGGCTTCTGAAGAGCTTAGAAGTGCCCTTGCAAGGCCCACCACAAGCAGAACCCCAACCCTTCAGGGCTGAAGGACTCCAGGGCATGTATCTGGCAAGCATTGATGAATGAGACCCAACTTAGGTGCTCTCCATCCCATCCTGCTCCCTCCAAACCCCATCCGAAGGGGACGGCTCCTCCCCGTGCCCTTTGGGAATGAGAACCAGCCCCGAGAAGGTTGTCCCACATCCAACACCGGAGCCCACCCTTAACCCCTTCCAAAGGGACGGCGTTGATGGAGCACCCACAGGATGGATCCCCATCCTTCAGCAGGTCACGGCTGTGGGGACGGGACACGAGGATCATGGAAGCATCGATCCATGGATTGGTTTGGATTGAGGAGGTCCAGGAGGGCTCAGATTCCCTTCCCCCCCCCCCCCCCCCAAGTTCTTGCAATGCTCACAAGCCTTTGGCTATGGGGCAGAGGGAAAGCTCCTGCCCTCACCTAAACCCCTTGGGAACCACCTCCAAAGCCACCCTTCCTGCCCCAGCCCCACAGGCCCCTCTGCTGCTCCCCATAGAGCACAACTGGGGGGGTCAGAAACGAAGGGGAACAGCACTCACCCCATAGCCACGCCGTCAGCAGCAGAGTCCCGACGCTCTTGGCCCCACCGCGACCGCATCGGGTCCCGCTCTGGGATGACGGATGGATCCCTGCCGGCGTGGCCATGGCCGCGGGCTGGAGGTCGGCAGTGGGGTGGCCCCTGGGATGGATGCCAATGGGGAGGGCAAAGCGGGATCCCTCCCGTTCCTGTGCCTTGGTCCCAGCTGGCAGTTTCACTTCCCCATGGAGCGGTGCCGGGGGGTTGACCTGCTGCCCCATGGAGCCCTGCCTTGCGCAACGGGCAGAGCTGTTCCAGGAAAGCACGGAGCAAACAAAGCCTTCCGGACACGCCGATCCCATGGCAGCCCCTAAGACTTTGGACCCCCGTTAGACCGGGAGCTCATAGGCTCATGGAAAGGGGTTGTGTTGGAAGGGGCCGTCAGGCTCATCCCTGCCGTGGGGGACCGGAACCAGGCTGCTTCAAGCCCTTGGGATGGGGGGATCCAAACGTTCTCCATCCAACCCATGCCGATGTCCCACCGCGCTCATCCTACCGTGGCGTCTACGTGGCCTTGGTTTGGGCTCCAAACCATCACCACCCCCGGCGCTGGTGAAGGCCACCGGCTCCATCTGGTGGGGGTTTGGGGCATCCACTGCCAAGGAACAGCTTAGGAAAGGCTGGAAAAAGGCTTTATTGTGGGGGGCCACCACCCCTCATGAGAAAGGGGCCTCTGCAACCAGCACTGGGGCAGCTGGAAGAGCTGCGGCCATCCCATCCCTTTGAGGATGTCCTGGAGACAAGGAGCTTCCCCAAGGGGCCGTCAAGCACCAGGCGTTGTTCTGAACGGTGGAGATGGGTGCTGTTGGGGGGTGGAAATGGGTGCTGGGTGCTGAAGATGGGGCTTGGAAGGGATGGGTGCCTTTAGGAAGGTCAATGAGGGCTGGTGACCAGAGGAAAGGGGGGGCTCTTCCAAGCAGAACTTGAGCTGGGAACGAATCCGACCTCATCCCATGGGAGATGGGGCAACCTTGGGGTTGCATGGACCCGAGGCCGTTGATCCCTGCCGGCAAACAAACAGTGGCAAAGAGAGGAATGCCGGGAATTCGGGATAGGTGGATGCTTGGGAAGCGAGCCGTGGTCCCCCGTCCCCTCTGCCCCCTTACAGTGGGGCTGTGGGGAAGCCTGGGACCCTCTTGGGATCGTGCCGAGCATCCCTAGGG
This sequence comes from Pezoporus wallicus, assembly GCF_028554395.1. Classification (NCBI taxonomy): domain Eukaryota; kingdom Metazoa; phylum Chordata; class Aves; order Psittaciformes; family Psittacidae; genus Pezoporus; species Pezoporus wallicus. The sequence goes on from NW_026641316.1 coordinate 55,975, forward strand.
CAATCCATGAGCCCGAGAGGGGCTGGTCCTGTATGGGGGAGCCCTCAAGAGCGTCATCTCTGCTCCAGGAGAGCACGAAGACCCCACGGCTGCCAGGTCTACCACTACCCCATGGCACCCTCCCCAAACTACACGTATCCTATTGGATCCAAGATCCCATTCCTCCCTATTCTGAGGATAGAACAGCTCCACCAGCCCCACATCCCGGATGGGAGCCCCCGAGCCGGGAATAAGGATTATAGTGGTTATAGGGATGGGAGTAGGAATTATAGTGGTTATAGGGATGGGAATAAGGATTATAGTGGTTATAGGGATGGGAGTAGGAATTATAGTGGTTATAGGGATGGGAATAAGGATTATAGTGGTTATAGGGATGGGAATAGGGATTATAGTGGTTATAGGGATGGGAATAAGGATTATAGTGGTTATAGGGATGGGAATAAGGATTATAGTGGTTATAGGGATGGGAGTAGGAATTATAGTGGTTATAGGGATGGGAGTAGGAATTATAGTGGTTATAGGGATGGGAATAAGGATTATAGTGGTTATAGGGATGGAAATAGGGATTATAGTGGTTATAGGGATGGAAATAGGGATTATAGTGGTTATAGGGATGGGAATAAGGATTATAGTGGTTATGGGGATGGGAATGAGGGTTATAGATGTTATAAGGATGGGAATAGGGATTATATCGGTTATAGGGATGGAAATAGGGATTATATTGGTTATAGGGATGGGAATGAGGAGGCTGTGCAGATGGGATTAGGATTCTGGAGCCTTCCCAAAGGACAGGTAGGGGTAAACGTGGGAAGACTTTGGAGACCGGGGGACTTGGCGCTGCCCAGAGGAACTGGGACCCACAGGGACTCCACGCAGTGAGCTATGGGGCTACGGGGCTATGGGGCAGAGGGATCCATCCCCTCTGCTGAGCGTGGCAGCCCCTGCTCTGCTGGCTCCACCGGATGGGGTCCCCCGGGGGTCTTGATGGAGCCTTGCCTTCCTACGCCTCGGATGCCGTCCCGGTGTCCTGCATCCTCTTTAGGAGGGGTTTGTCTGCAGCAGGAAGGAGCAGGATGATGCCCGGAGGGTGCAAAGCCCACGCAGCCGTGCCCCTATGAGCCCCACTCCTGCTCTTACCCCTGAAGCGTCCACCCCATCGCCCACACCTCGCCCAGAGGTAGAGGATCAAGAGGGTCCCGCAGAGCAGCATCCCCGTGCCAAGGAGTCCGGCCAGCACCGGGCAGGGATCGACCCCTCCTGCAGGACAAGTGGGGCTCAGAGGGATGCTCCAACCCTTCCTCCTGCCCATGGGCTCTTGCAGCATCGTCCCCCTTGGGTGCTGGGCTTGATGCTGCATGGACCACCCCCCCCCCGCATTGGGTTCACGCACCCATAGGTGGGATGCTCAGATCTCCAAGCCCATGGAGATGCCTTCACCCTGACGCTCCCACCCCACTGCCTTTGCTGCCCACCTCCAAGCCTTCCTCTCCCCAAAGCCTTGGCTCCGATGTAGACACAGGGGGACAACGGAGGACCCCAGCTCTCACCTTCCTGCTCGGCGCACACCACGGTGGCCACCGAGCCCATTGGGCACGGGCCCGGCCCCGCGTGCCTCTGCAGGCACTCGAGGAGCAGCATCTCGGTGCCGTGGCAGCTCAGCCCCTCCAGCAGCACCCGGTGGTGCTCCCGGTCCAGAGGGGCACCCATGGGTGCTGCCTGCGCCGCCCCGCAGCCCAGCTGCCTGCAGGCCACGGCGGCCTCCAGCAGGCTCCAGCCGGTGCCGCACACCCCGAGCCAGGTCCCGTTGTAGAGCACCTCCAGCCGCCCCGCGCAGGGCCCGGCGCCGTCCTGCACCCGCAGCTGCAAGGGGTTGGGGCCTGCAAGAGGAGCACAGGGGGGAAGATGGGGCCTCTGTGGGAGATCCTGAGCTGTCAGAGACCCATGGGATGCGTTGGGTTGGAAGGGATGGGTTGGGTTGGGTTGGGTTGGGTTGGGTTGGGTTGGGTTGGAAGGGATGGGTTGGGTTGGAAGGGGTCTTCAAGATCATACATTCATGGAATGGGTTGGGTTGGAAGGGATGGGTTGGGTTGGAAGGGACTTTAAAAACCGTAGACACATGGAATAGGTTGGGTTGGAAGGGGCCTTCAAGCTCATAGACCCATGTGATAGGTTGGGTTGGAAGGGGCCTTCAAGCTCATAGACCCATGCGATAGGTTGGGTTGGAAGGGGCCTTCAAGCTCATAGACCCATGGGATGGGTTGGGTTGGAAGGGGCCTTCAAGCTCATAGACCCATGCGATAGGTTGGGTTGGAAGGGGCCTTCAAGCTCATAGACCCATGCGATAGGTTGGGTTGGAAGGGGCCTTCAAGCTCATCGACCCATGCGATAGGTTGGGTTGGAAGGGCCCTTCAAGCTCATCGAGCCACGGGATGGGTGACGCCTGCTCCTCTCCATAGCCAAGTGGTTGGGTGGAGGCGCCTTTGGTGGAGGGGCAGAGAGGACAGAGCCTGCCCCCCAGCAGAGCTCCAGCCCGCTGCTACCTGAGCAGACCACGGCGGCATCCTCGCTGTGCCTGCAGTTGTGCTCCCCCCAGGCGTGGAGCTCGCATTGGCTCAGCGCGGCCTCGGTGCCGGCGCAGTGGACGTCGTCGAGCCAGATGCGATCAGCGCCGGGGCCGAAGTGAGCCGAGCCCGGGGCGGCCACGGCCACGCCGCAGCCCAGCTGCCGGCAGACCACGGCGGCGTCGCGCAGGTCCCAGGCGTCATCGCACACCGTGCCCCACTTCTTGTCGTGGAAGACCTCGACTCGCCCCACGCATGGGTTGGAGCCGTTCACCAACCGCAGAGGTTGCTGCTTGGAAGAGTCAGCGTCTGTAGAAGGAGCAAGGGGAGAATCATCCTGGTCCGCATGGGATACGTTGGGTTGGAAGGAGTCTGCAAGCTCATAGACTCGTGGGTTGGGTTGGGTTGGAAGGGATGGGTTGGGTTGGAAGGGGCCTGCAAGCTCATAGACTCGTGGGTTGGGTTGGGTTGGAAGGGAATGGGTTGGGTTGGAAGGGATGGGATGGGTTGGGTTGGAAGGGGCCTTCACGATCACAGACTCATGGAATGGGTTGGGTTGGAAGGGGATTTCAAGCTCATAGACTCATGGAATGGGTTGGGTTGGAAGGAACGGGTTGGGTTGGAAGGGGTCTTCAAGCTCATAGACTCATGGGTTGGGTTGGGCTGGGTTGGGTTGGGTTGGAAGGGGCCTTCAAGCTCATAGACCCATGGAATGGGTTGGGTTGGAAGGGACCTTCAAGCTCATAGACCCATGGAATGGGTTGGGTTGGAAGGGACCTTCAAGCTCATAGACCCATGGAATGGGTTGGGTTGGAAGGGGCCTTCAAGCTCATAGACCCATGGAATGGGTTGGGTTGGACGGGGCCCTCAAGCCCATCCAGTTCCAACCCCCTCTTTCCTGGATCCATGAGCTCAAGAGCCAAGGGTGGGCTGGAGACGCACACAGAGGTGACCACCCCGGAGCACAGCACCCTCCATGGCCCAATCCTGCTCCATGAGGAAGGTGTTACCTGCACAGACAACCCCAGCATCGCGTCCGTGGTGGCAGTCGTTGGTTCCCCAGGGTTGGGCCAAGCACTGGGCCAGGGCGGCTTCGCTCCCGTTGCATTGGATGCGGTGGAGCCAGATGGGACCGGAGCCTTGGCCGAAGTGAGCTCCCCCATAGGCTGAGGCCACCGCCCCACAGCCCAGCTCCCGGCACACCACGGTGGCCTCGGGGATGCTCCATGTTCCATCACAAACGGTTTCCCATTGGGAATCCTGCCGCACTTCCAGCCTCCCCGAGCAGCGGTCGGAGCCGTTGACCAGGCGGAGCTCTATGGGGCCGGTGCGGGTGGGAATGGGGTGGTTGGAGGTGTCTATAGGGGAGGACACAAGAGGGGCACCGTGAGCACCCCTCGCTTCTGCAGGACCACTGCCGTTGTTGACCCCTGGGGGTCAGGAGAATGGATGGGGTGATGGATGGGACCGGGATGGGGGGATGGAGGGGAGCGGGATGGGGGGATGGAGGAGAGGGGATGGGGGATGGAGCGGGATGGGGTGATGGAGGGGAGCGGGATGGGGTGATGGAGGGGAGCGGGATGGGGTGATGGATGGGACCGGGATGGGGTGATGGAGGGGAGCGGGATGGGGTGATGGAGGGGAGCGGGATGGGGTGATGGAGGGGAGCGGGATGGGGTGATGGATGGGACCGGGATGGGGTGATGGAGGGGAGCGGGATGGGGTGATGGATGGGACCGGGATGGGGTGATGGATGGGACCGGGATGGGGTGATGGAGGGGAGCGGGATGGGGTGATGGATGGGACCGGGATGGGGTGATGGATGGGACCGGGATGGGGTGATGGAGGGGAGCGGGATGGGGTGATGGATGGGACCGGGATGGGGTGATGGAGGGGAGCGGGATGGGGTGATGGAGGGGAGCGGGATGGGGTGATGGAGGGGAGTGGGATGGGGTGATGGATGGGACCGGGATGGGGTGATGGAGGGGATCAATGATGCAGAGGACCAGGATGTGGTGATGCTGGGGACGGGGATGCAGGGGACTGGGATGTAATGATGCAGGGGATCAATGATGCAGGGAACCGGGATGCAGGGGATCAATGATGCAGTGGACCAGGATGCAATGATGCAGGGGACCAGGATGCAATGATGCAGGGAACCGGGATGAGGAGATGCAGGGGACCAGGATGCGATGATGCAGGGGACCAGGATGCAGGGGATCAATGATGCAGGGGACTGGGATGCGATGATGATGCAGGGGATTAACGATGCAGGGGACCGGGATGCGATGATGATGCAGGGGATTAACGATGCAGGGGACCGGGATGCAATGATGATGCAGGGGACCAGGATGCGATGATGATGCAGAGGATTAACGATGCAGGGGACCGGGATGCAATGATGATGCAGGGGACCGGGATGCGATGATGATGCAGAGGATTAACGATGCAGGGGACCGGGATGCGATGATGCCCCAGCATCCTGCTCTGCCGCTGGTCCCGGATGAGGTCGGACGCATCCTTCCGTGCCGTTACCTGCGCACACCACCGCGGCATCCTCGCCGTGGCCGCAGCCGCTCTTCCCCCAGCCCTCGCTCCCGCAGGAGGCCAGCGCCGCCTCCATCCCGCTGCAGTTGACCCCTTCCAACCACACGGGTCCCGATCGCATCCCGAAGCGCCCGGCTCCGGAGGCGGCGAGCGCGGGGCCGCATCCCAGCTCCCGGCACACCACGGCCGCGGCCCGGAGGTCCCAGCTCTCGCCGCACACCGTCCCCCATTGGCCCTCGTGGAAGACCTCGACCCGGCCGGCGCAGCCGTGGGGCCCCTGAGCCAAGCGCACGGGCGCCCGTTGGGGAGCAGCCGGAGCTGGAAGAGGGAGCGGGAAGGGATCCGCGTGGGGCGAAGGGAAGGGGAATGCCCCGCGCATCCCCGCTCCCAAAGGGAAAGGGGCTCGGGGTGCCCGTTCCCTTCCCATTGCTCCTGCTTGCATTTCCCTATCCCCTATCCATGCTAGCCTGGTGGCATTTCCTGATTCCCAATCTATGGAATGCTCCCATTTCCGTTTCTCTATTCCCAATCTATGCAACGATGATTGCATTTTCCCATTCCCAATCCATGCCATGCTCCAGTTTCCATTTCCTTATTCCCATTCCTGATCCATTCAATGCTCCTGATTGTATTTTCCCGTTCCCAATCTATGGAATGTTCCCATTTACATTTCCCTATTCCCAATCTATGCAACGATGATTGCCTTTTCCCATTCCCAATCCATGCCATGCTCCATTTTCCATTTCCTTATTCCCAATCTATGGAATGTTCCCATTTACATTTCCCTATCCCCTATCCATGCAAGCCTGGTGGCATTTCCTGATTCCCAATCTATGGAATGCTCCCATTTCCGTTTCTCTATTCCCAATCTATGCAACGATGATTGCATTTTCCTATTCCCAATCCATGCCATGCTCCAGTTTCCATTTCCTTATTCCCATTCCTGATCCATGCAATGCTCCTGATTGTATTTTCCCGTTCCCAATCTATGGAATGTTCCCATTTCCATTTCTCTATTCCCAATCTATGCAACGATGATGGCATTTTCCCATTCCCAATCCATGCCATGCTCCAGTTTCCATTTCCTTATTCCCAATCTATGGAATGTTCCCATTTACATTTCCCTATTCCCAATCCATGCAAGCCTGATGGCATTTTCCCATTCCCAATCTATGGAATGTTCCCATTTACATTTCCCTATTCCCAATCCATACAAGCCTGATTGAATTTTCCCATTCCCAATCCATGGAATGCTCCCGTTTCCATTTCTCTATTCCCAATCTATGCAACAATGATTGGATTTTCCCATTCCCAATCCATGCAATGCTCCTGTTTGCATTTTCCCATTCCCAGTCTATGGAATGCTCCCAATTTCATTTCCCTCCCCATTCCCAATCTATGGAATGCTCCCATTTGCATTTCCCTTCCCATTCCAATCCCTGGAATGCTCCCATTTCCATCCCCCTCTTCCCATTCCCAATCCATGCAGTGCTCCCGTTTCCATTTCCCCATTCCCAATCCACGGAATACTCCCATTTCCATCCCCCTCTTCCCATTCCCAATCCATGCAATGCTCCCGTTTCCATCCCCCTCTTCCCATTCCCGACCCATGGAGCGCTCCCGTTCGCACCGGGAAGCCGAGGACTTTGCCCCCTTTGCCCCAACTCAAACAAAGCCATTCCCGATCCCGATGTTCCCAAGGCTTTCCCATGCCCCCCCTTGCTCCCCCCTTCCTCCTCCTCCCCATCGGGATGCCCCTGGAAGCGCCACTCACCCCATAGGAAAGCCAGGAGGAGCATTCCCAAGGGTGGGAGTCGGGATCCCGACATTCCCATGGGATCGGGGCGCTGGGGGTGGGGAGAGCAGGATTGTCCCCTCCTCCGGCGCTGAGCCCTCCTCTTCCCTATGGATTTAGTGCCTCCCCCCCCTTTCCCATCCCATTCCAGACCCACTTCCCTGCAGCCGGTGCTCCATGGAATTCCATGCTTTGGGAAGCGAGGGCCCTTGTGGCTCTTCCCATTCCCACTTGGAAGCCGTTTGCCCCTCATCCCATCCCGCAGCCAAAGCCCCTCACCAAGGCTTCCCTTTGGGAAGGGATCTGAACCCGTTTTGGGGGTTCTGAGCCCGTTTTGGGGGGATCTGAACCCGTTTTGGGGGGATCCGAGACCATTTTGGGGGGATCTGAACCCATTTTGGGGGATCTGGACCCATTTGGGGGGGATCTGAGCCCGTTTTGGGGGGATCTGAGCCTGTTTTGGGGGAATCCAAACCCATTTTGGGGGGATCCAAACCCGTTTTGGGGGGATCCAAGGCCGTTTTGGGGGGATGCGCGCTCGTTTTGGGGAGATTTGAGCCCGTTTTGGGGGGATCCGGACCCTTTTTGGGGGTTCTGAACCCGTTTTGGGGGGATCCAGACCCTTTTTGGGGGGATCCGAGCTCGTTTTGGGGGTTCTGAACCCGTTTTGGGGGGATCCGAGGCCGTTTTGGGGGGATCCGAACCCGTTTTGGGGGGATCCAAACCCGTTTTGGAGGGATCCAAGGCTGTTTTGGGAGGATGCGAGCTCGTTTTGGGGAGATCAGAGCCCATTTTGGGGGGATCCGAATCCGTTTTGGGGGGATCCGAGCCCGTTTTGGGGTGATTCGAGCCCGTTTCAGGGGAATCCGGACCAGTTTTGGGGGGATCGGAACCCGTTTTGGGGGGTTCTGAGCCCGGTTTGGGGGGATCCAAACCCATTTGGGGGGATCTGAGCCCGTTTGGGGGGGATCCGAACCCGTTTTGGGAGGATCCGAACCCGTTTTGGGGGGATCCGAACCCGTTCTGGGGGGTTCTGAGCCTATTTTGGGGGGATCCAAACCCGTTTTGGGGGTTCTGAGCCCGTTTTGGGGGGATCCGGACCCGTTTTGGGGGTTTCGAGCCCGTTTTGGGGGATCCGAGCCCATTTTCGGGGGATCCAAGCCCGTTTCAGGGGAATCCGGACCCGTTTTGGGGGATCCGGACGCGTTTTGGGGGGTTCCGAGCCCATTTCGGGGTGATTCGAGCTCGTTTTGGGGGTTCTGAACCCATTTCGAGGGGATCCGAACTCGTTTTCAGGGGATCCGAGCCCGTTTTGGGGAGATCCGAGCCCGTTTCAGGGGAATCCGGACCCGGTTTGGGGGATCAGGACCCGTCTTGGGGGGCTCCGAACCCATTTCGGGGGTTCCAAACCCGTTTTGGGGGGATCCGAACCCATTTCGGGGGTTCCAAACCCGTTTTGGGGGGATCCGAACCCATTTCGGGGGTTCCAAACCCGTTTTGGGGGGCTCCGAACCCATTTCGGGGGTTCCAAACCCGTTTTGGGGGGATCCGAACCCATTTCGGGGGTTCCAAACCCGTTTTGGAAGGATCCGAACCCGTTTTGGGGGGTTTTGAGCCCATTTTGGGGGGATGCGGACCCGTTTTGGGGGTTTCGAGCCCGTTTTGGGGCCTCCGAGTTACTTTTGGGGAGATCCGAGTCCGTTTGGGGGGTTCCGACCCCGTTTTAGGGGATCCGAGCCCATTTTTTGGGGGATCCGAGCCCATTCTGGGGGAATCCGAGCCCGTTTCAGGGGAATCCGGACCCGTTTTGGGACTTCCGAACCCGTTTTGGGGGGTTCCGAACCCGTTTCGGGGGGATCCGAACCCGTTTTGGGGGTTCCAAACCCGTTTTGGGGGAATCCGAGCCCATTTTGGGGGTTCCGAACCCGTTTCGGGGGGATCCGAACCCGTTTTGGGGGATCCAAACCCATTTTGGGGGTTCCGAACCCGTTTCGGGGTGATCCGAACCCATTTTGGGGGGATCCGAACCCATTTTGGTGGGATCCGAACCCGTTTTATGGTTCCGGTTCCAAGCCCTACTCCCCGCCCCGCCAAGATGGCGTCGTCGTCTCGGACTACATTTCCCAGCACGCCCCGCGCCGGCTCAGGCGGCGCCCGTGCGCATGCGCGCGAGCACCACGCCTCCTCCCTCAGAAACCACGCCCCTCAAACCGAGGCCAGGCCCCCTCTAGCAGAGAGCAAACCCTTCTAATAGAGGCCCCCCTTCCCCAGCGGAGGCCACGCCCCCTCTAGCAGACAGCGAAACCTTCTATAGAGAGGCCACGCCCCTTCTGGCCGAATCCACGCCCCCTCCAACGCAGACCACGCCTCCCTGAAAAAAAGCCACGCCCCTCAACCCGAGACCACGCCCCCTCCAGCGCAGACCACGCCCCTCTAGGGTAGGCCACGCCCCCTCCAACGCAGACCACGCCTCCCTGCAAAAAGCCACGCCCCTCAACCCGAGACCACGCCCCCTCCGGCGCAGACCACGCCCCTCTACGGGAGGCCACGCCCCCTCCAACGCAGACCACGCCTCCCTGGAAAAAGCCACGCCCCTCAACCCGAGACCACGCCCCCTCCAGCGCAGACCACGCCCCTCTAGGGGAGGCCACGCCCCCTCCAACGCAGACCACGCCTCCCTGAAAAAAAGCCACGCCTCGAGACCACGCCCCCTCCAGCGCAGGCCACGCCCCTCTAGGGGAGGCCACGCCCCCTCCAACGCAGACCACGCCTCCCTGCAAAAAGCCACGCCCCTCAACCCGAGACCACGCCCCCTCCAGCGCAGACCACGCCCCTCTAGGGGAGGCCACGCCCCCTCCAGCACAGACCACGCCCCTCTAGTGGAGGCCACGCCCCCTCCAGCGCAGACCACGCCCCTCTAGGGGAGGCCACGCCCCCTCTAGCACAGACCACGCCTCCCTGCAAAAAAAAGCCACGCCCCTCAACCCGAAACCACGCCCCCTCCAACGCAGACCACGCCTCCCTGAAAAAAAGCCACGCCCCTCAACCCGAGACCACGCCCTCTCCAGCGCAGACCACGCCCCCTCTAGGGGAGGCCACGCCCCCTCCAGCGCAGACCACGCCCATCTAGGGGAGGCCACGCCCCCTCCAACGCAGACCACGCCTCCCTGAAAAAAAGCCACGCCCCTCAACCCGAGACCACGCCCCCTCCAGCGCAGACCACGCCTCCTCCCGCAGAAACCACGCCCCAAAAACGGAGGCCACGCCCCCTCCAGCGTAGAGCTAGCCCCTCTAGGGGAGGCCACGCCCCCTCCAGCGCAGACCACGCCCCTCAAACGCAGGCCACGCCCCCTCCCTTGGCATCTCCACGTGTTCCTCCCCGGCCTCCGATGTCCGCCGGGTCCCGGTGTGGGGCCTCGGCCCCGTCGCAGCCCCCTTACTCGTGCCGGGAGTGCGGGAAGTGCTTCCGCTGGTCCTCCCGCCTGGCCCATCACCAGCGCAGCCACACGGGCGAGCGGCCCTACAAGTGCCCCGAGTGCCCCAAAGCCTTCAAGGGCTCCTCGGCCCTCCTCTACCACCAACGGGGCCACACGGGCGAGCGGCCCTACCCCTGCCCGCACTGCCCCAAGGCTTTCAAGCGCTCCTCCCTGCTCCAGACCCACCAACGCGTCCACACGGGGCTGCGCGCCTTCGAGTGCGCCCAATGCGGGCTCACCTTCAAGTGGGCCTCCCATTACCAGTACCACCAGCGGCAGCACACGGGCGAGCGGCCCTACCGCTGCGCCGAGTGCCCCAAGGCCTTCAAGAACTCCTCCAGCCTCCGGCGGCACCGGCAGCTGCACACGGGCGAGCGGCCCCACGCCTGCGGCGTCTGCGGCAAGGCCTTCGCGCAGCCCTCCAACCTGCGGCAGCACCAGCGCGTGCACACGGGCGAGCGCCCCTACGCCTGCCCCCAGTGCCCCAAGACCTTCACGCACTCCTCCAACCTCCTCCTGCACCGCCGCGCCCACGCCGCGCCCGCCCGGCCCCACCAGTGCTCCCAGTGCCCCGCGCTCCAGCCCCGTCTCCAGAGCCACGCTCCGGCCCCGCCGCCGCCAACCCCCGCCGCTGCCCCACAGCCCCCATGGAGATGCTCTTTGTGCCCGCTGAGCCTCAGCACCCACGAGGAGCTCCTGGGCCACCAAGGAGCCCACGGGGCGCCGGCGCCGCTGCCCCCTCTCCGCTGCCCCGCTTGCGACAAGAGCTTCAAGAGCAGCGCGGCGCTGGCGCGGCACCGCCGCGGGCCCTACAAGTGCCCTAAAGCCTTGCCCCCGTTGACAACGGGGCTCTCGACGCACCCCCCCGGCGGGGTGTCCGCCCCGGCGCCCACCTCCCCTCCGCTCCCGGAGCGCCCGTACCGGTGCCCCGAGTGCGGCAAAGCCTTCAAGGGCTCCTCGGGGCTGCGGTACCACCTGCGGGACCACACGGGCGAGCGGCCCTACCCCTGCCCGCACTGCCCCAAGGCTTTCAAGCGCTCCTCCCTGCTCCAGATCCACCAACGGGTGCACACGGGGCTGCGCGCCTTCGAGTGCGCCCAATGCGGGCTCACCTTCAAGTGGGCCTCCCATTACCAGTACCACCAGCGGCAGCACACGGGCGAGCGGCCCTACCGCTGCGCCGAGTGCCCCAAGGCCTTCAAGAACTCCTCCAGCCTCCGGCGGCACCGGCAGCTGCACACGGGCGAGCGGCCCCACGCCTGCGGCGTCTGCGGCAAGGCCTTCGCGCAGCCCTCCAACCTGCGGCAGCACCAGCGCGTGCACACGGGCGAGCGCCCCTACGCCTGCCCCCAGTGCCCCAAGACCTTCACGCACTCCTCCAACCTCCGCCTCCACCGCCGCACCCACTCCGGCGCCCGGCCCCACCGCTGCCCTCTCTGCGCCAAAGCCTTCGCCGTCGCCTCCTACCTGCAGCGGCACCTCCGCACCCACGGCGCCGCCGCCGCCGCCGCAGTGCCCCGCGCCCAGCCTCAAACCGTCCTCCTCCTCCTGCAGGGGGGACCCCGAGGCCTTCGCCTCGTCCCCAGCCCCACGGCGGCCCCCCACAACCTCCTGCTGCTGCCCGGCCCCATGGCGGAGCCCCGCGAGGGGGCCCCGTCGCGCGCCGTGCCCGTTGCCGCCCAGAGCATCCTGGTGGTGCCGGGAGCGGGGCCGGTCCAGGCGGTGGCCGGGGCTCCGGTGGGGACCGGCGTCGTCGTGCTAAGGGGTGGCATCGGGGGGGAGCTGCCCTCCGACGGCACCAATGGGCAGCTCCAAGCCCTGGCTCAACCCTTGGAGGTGGCCAATGGGCAGCTCCAAGCATCTGAGGTAGCCAATGGCCAGCTCCAGGCTCTTCCACAGGCCCCCAAGGTGGCCACCATCCAGCTCCATGCATCCGAGGTGGACAACAGCCAGCTCCAGGCTCTTCCACAGGCCCCCAAGGTGGCCACCATCCAGCTCCAAGCATCCGAGGTAGCCAATGGCCAGCTCCAGGCTCTTCCACAGGCCCCCAAGGTGGCCACCATCCAGCTCCAAGCATCCGAGGTAGCCAATGGCCAGCTCCAGGCTCTTCCACAGGCCCCCAAGGTGGCCACCATCCAGCTCCAAGCATCCGAGGTAGCCAACGGCCAGCTCCAGGCTCTTCCACAGGCCCCCAAGGTGGCCACCATCCAGCTCCAAGGCGCTGAGGTGACCAATGGCCAGCTCCAAGGCATGGAGGTGCCAAGTGTCCAGCTCCAAGCCCTACCGCCGCCGTTGGACGTCACCACCATCCAGCTCCAAGCATCCGAGGTGGCCAATGGCCAGCTGCAGGCTCTTCCGCAGGCCCCCAGGGTGGCCACCATCCAGCTCCAAGGCACAGAGGTGGCCAACGTCCAGCTCCAGGTCTTGCCACCACCATTGGATGTCACCAGTGTCCAGCTCCAAGCTCTTCCACAGGCCCCCAAGGTGGCCACCATCCAGCTCCAAGCATCCGAGGTGGCCAACGTCCACCTCCAAGGCCTACCACAGCCATTGGATGTCACCAGCATCCAGCACCAAGCATCCGAGGTGGCCAATGGCCAGCTCCAGGTCTTGCCACCAGCATTGGATGTCACCAGCGTCCAGCTCCAAGGCCCTGAGGTGGCCAATGGCCAGCTCCGAGCTCTTCCGCTGGCCCCCAAGGTGGCCACCATCCAGCTCCAAGCATCTGAGGTGGCCAACGTCCACCTCCAAGGCCTACCACAGCCATTGGATGTCACCAGTATCCAGCTCCAAGGCCCTGAGGTGGCCAATGGCCAGCTCCGAGCTCTTCCGCAGGCCCCCAAGGTGGCCACCATCCAGCTCCAAGCATCCGAGGTGGCCAACGTCCAGCTCCAAGCCCTACCCCAGCCATTGGATGTCACCAGTGTCCAGCTCCAGGCCTTGCCACCACCATTGGATGTCACCAGCGTCCAGCTCCAAGGTGCTGAGGTGGCCAATGGCCAGCTGCAGGCTCTTCCACAGGCCCCCAAGGTGGCCACCATCCAGCTCCAGGCCATGGAGGTGGCCAATGTCCAGCTCCAGAGCACAGAGGTGCCCGGTGGCCGTCTGGAAGCCACCGAGGTGCCCAATGGCCTCCAGAGCCCCGAGGTGCCCGGGCTCCAAATCCAAGTCACGGATGTGCCCGGTGGCCACCTCCAAGAGCCCGAGGAAGCCGGTGCCCAGCACCACGTGATGGAGGTGCCCAGCATCCAGCTGAAGACCATTGAGGTGGCAAAGCTCAGCCTCCAGCCCCACGAGGTGCCCAGTGCCGGTCACCAGGTGATGGAGGTGCCCAATGTCCAACTGAAGCCCATGGAGGTGCCCAATGTCCAGCTCAAGGCCTTGAAGGTGCCCAACATCCAACTCAAGGCCATTGAGGTGCCCAACATCCAACTGAAGCCTATGGAGGTGCCGAACGTCCAAGTCAAGACCTTGGAGATGCCCAGCGTCCAAATAAAGGCCATTGAGGTGCCCAATGCCCAACTCAAGACCATTGAGGTGCCCAACGTCCAACTGAAGCCCATGGAGGTGCCCAGTGCCCAGCTCAAGGCCATTGAGGTGCCCAACACCCAACTCAAGCCCATTGAGGTCCCCAGTGTCCAGCTCAAGGCCATTGAGGTGCCCAACATCCAGCTCAAGGCCATTGACATACCTAACATCCCACTGAAGCCCTTGGAGGTGCCCAGTGTCCAACTCAAGGCCATTGAGGTACCCAACGTCCAAGTAAAGACCTTGGAGGTGCCCAGTGTCCAACTCAAGGCCATTGAGGTGCCCAACACCCAACTCAAGCCCATGGAGATGCCCAACGTCCAAGTAAAGACCTTGGAGGTGCCTAGTACCCAACTGAAGCCCATTGAGGTACCCAACATCCAACTGAAGACCATTGAGGTACCCAATGTCCAACTCAAGTCCTTGGAGATGCCCAACATCCAGCTCAAGCCCATTGAGGTACCCAACGTCCAACTCAAGACCTTGGAGGTACCCAACGCCCAACTCAGGCCCATGGAGATGCCCAACATCCAAGTCAAGACCGTTGAGGTACCCCACGTGCACGTAAAGACCCTGGAGGTGCCCAGTGTCCAACTGACGACCTTGGAGGTACCCAGTGCCCACCTCAAGACATTGGAGGTGCCCAACATCCAACTCAAGCCTATGGAGGTGCCCAATGCCCAACGCAAAACCATGGAGGTACCCAGCATCCAACTGAAGACCGTTGAGGTACCCAATGTCCAAGTCAAGACCTTGGAGATGCCCAATGCCCAACTGAAGACATTGGAGGTGCCCAACATCCAACTCAAGCCCATTGAGGTGCCCAGTGTGCAACTCAAGCCGATTGAGGTGCCCAGCACCCAATGCAAGACCATGGAGGTACCCAGCATCCAACTGAAGACTGTTGAGATACCCAATGTCCAACTCAAGACCTTGGAGATGCCCAACATCCAACTCAAGGCCATTGAGGTCCCCAGCACCCAACTCAAGGCCGTGGAGATGCCCAATGCCCAACTCAAGACCATTGAGGTACCCAACATCCAACTGAAGACCGTTGAGGTGCCCAACGCCCAACTCAAGCCCATTGAGGTGCCCAACGTCCAGCTGAAGACCGTTGAGGTACCCAACGTCCAACTGAAGACCATGGAGATGCCCAACACCCAGCTCAAGGCCATTGAGGTCCCCAATGCCCAACTCAAGGCCATTGAGGTCCCCAACACCCAACTCAAGGCCATTGAGGTACCCAACACCCAACTCAAGATCATGGAGATGCCCAATGCCCAACTCAAGACCATTGAGGTTCCCAACACCCAACTCAAGGCCATTGAGGTACCCAACACCCAACTCAAGGCCATGGAGGACCCCAATGCCCAACTGAAGTCCATGGAGGTGCCCCCGGCCCCCCCAGAGCTGCTCGTGGCTGGGTCCCCCCCATCCCCCTCCCCACACGTGGCCCTGGGGGGCTCTGCCGTGGGGCTGCCCCCGGTGCTGCTGCTGTGTGGGGCCGGGGGGGGCCCTGCCCGGCTCCTCCTGCTCCGGGTGCAGCCCCAGGCCCCGGGGGGCACCGGGGGGGACGCGGGGGGCCCAGAGCTGCCCAACGTGCCCC
>NW_026641317.1:0-710 GCF_028554395.1 Pezoporus wallicus
AGTGACCCTATAGGGACCTACAGTGACCCATAGTGACACATAGAGACCCCATAGGGACCCACAGCAACCCACAGTGACCCATAGAGACCCATAGGGACACATAGAGACACATAGGGACCCATAGAGACCCCATAGGGACCCATACACACCCATAGAGACCCCATAGACACCCACAGGGACCCACAGAGACCCCCCGCCAGAGACCCACAACAACCCACAAGCGACCCCCCTCTGCCCCCAAGCACCCCCACCTCTGCCCCCCAAGTGCCCCATAAGTGTCCCCCAAGTGCCCCATAAGTCCCCCCAAGTGCCCCCCCCACACCCCCAAGTGCCCCACAAGTCACCCCCCAAGTGCCCCATGTCCCCCCATAAGTCCCCCCCCCAAGTCCCACCCCATAAGTCCCCTCCTCTGCCCCCCAAGTCCCACCCCCCAAGTGCCCCCCAAGTCCCGCCCCTCAAGTGCCCCCTAAGTCCCACCCCATAAGTCCCCCCCCTCTGCCCCCCAAGTCCCACCCCCCAAGTGCCCCCCAAGTCCCACCCCATAAGTCCCCCCCCTCTGCCCCCCAAGTCCCACCCCATAAGTGCCCCCCAAGTCCTTCCCCATAAGTCCCCCCCCTGCTCCCCAAGTCCCACCCACCAAGTGCCCACCAAGTCCCGCCCCCCAAGTGCCCCATAAGTCCCCCCCTCTGCCCCCCCAAGTCCCGCCCCAT
>NW_026641318.1:0-7136 GCF_028554395.1 Pezoporus wallicus
CCCATAGATGCCCCGTAGGTCTCCCACTGCCCTATAGATGCTCCATTGCCCCATAGATCCCCCTTTGCCCCATAGGTGCCCTATTGCCCTATAGGTTCCCCATTGCCCCATAGATGCCCCATAGATCCCCCATTGTCCCATAGATGCCCCATAGATCTCCCATTGCCCTATAGATGTCCCATTACCCCATAGATGCCCCATTGCCCCATAGATCCCCCGTTGCCCCATAGATCCCTCATTGCCCCATAGATGCCCAATCCCTGCCCCATAGATCCCCCATTGCCCCCAAAATCCCTGCCCCATAGATCCCCCATTGACCAGAAATTCCCTGCCCTATAGATCCCCCATTGCCCCATGGATCCCCCATTGCCCCATAGATCCCCACCTCATAGATCCCCACCCCATAGATCCCCTTGCCCCATAGATCCCCCATTGCCCCATAGATCCGTGCCCCATAGATCCCCCATTGCCCCATAGATCCGTGCCCCATAGATCCCCCATTGCCCCATAGATCCCCTTGCCCCATAGATCCCCCATTGCCCCATAGATCCGTGCCCCATAGATCCCCTATTGCCCCATAGACCCCTGCCCCAGAGATCCCCCGTTGCCCCATAGATCCCTCCATAGGACCCCCTACCTGCCCCATAGATCCCCACCCCATAGATCCCCACCCCATAGATCCCCCATTGCCCCATAGATCCTGTATTGCCCCATAGATCCCCCATAGATCCCCCATAGACCCCTGCCCCATAGATCCCCCCCCATAGATCCCCCATTGTCCCATAGATCCTGTATTGCCCCATAGATCCCCCCTTTCCTATTGCCTCATAGATCCCTGCCCCATAGATCCCCTATTGCCCCAGAGATCCCTGCCCCATAGATCCCCCATTGCCCCATAGATCCCCCATAGACCCCCTACCTGCCCCATAGACCCCTGCCCCATAGATCCCCCATTGCCCCATAGACCCCCACCCCATAGATCCCCACCCATAGATCCCCCATTGTCCCATAGATCCTGCCCCATAGATCCCCCATTGCCCCATTGCCTCATAGATCCCTGCCCCATAGATCCCCCATTGCCCCATAGACCCCTGCCCCAGAGATCCCCCATTGCCCCATAGATCCCTCCATAGGATCCCCCCTAGATGCCCCATAGACCCCTGCCCCATAGATCCCCTGTTGCCCCAGAGATCCCTGCCCCATAGATCCCCCATTGCCCCATAGATCCCTCCATAGGACCCCCTACCTGCCCCATAGACCCCTGCCCCATAGATCCCCCATTGCCCCATAGACCCCCACCCCATAGATCCCCACCCCATAGATCCCCCATTGTCCCATAGATCCTGTATTGCCCCATAGATCCCCCATTGCCTATTGCCTCATAGATCCCTGCCCCATAGATCCCCCATTGCCCCATAGACCCCTGCCCCAGAGATCCCCCATTGCCCCATAGATCCCTCCATAGGACCCCCTACCTGCCCCATAGACCCCTGCCCCATAGATCCCCTATTGCCCCAGAGATCCCTGCCCCATAGATCCCCCATTGCCCCATAGATCCCTCCATAGGACCCCCTACCTGCCCCATAGACCCCTGCCCCATAGATCCCCCATTGCCCCATAGACCCCTGCCCCATAGATCCCCACCCCATAGATCCCCCATTGTCCCATAGATCCTGTATTGCCCCATAGATCCCCCATTGCCTATTGCCTCATAGATCCCTGCCCCATAGATCCCCCATTGCCCCATAGATCCCACCATAGGACCCCCTACCTGCCCCATAGACCCCTGCCCCATAGATCCCCTATTGCCCCAGAGATCCCTGCCCCATAGATCCCCTATTGCCCCATAGATCCCCACCCCACAGATCCCCCATTGCCCCATAGATCCCTCCATAGGACCCCCTACCTGCCCCATAGATCCCCACCCCATAGATCCCCCATTGCCCCATGAAACGGCGGAGGGGGGCGGGGCGAAGGCGTGGCCAAGGGGGCGGGACGTGGGCGTGGCTAAAGCGAAGGGGGCGTGGCCGGGGCTACTCCGGCGCGCTCGGAGCGAGCGGCCGCAGACGGGACCCGAAGGGGACCGGGACCGAAGGGACCCGAAGGGACCCGAACGGTTCCGAACGGACCCGAACGGGACCCGAAGGGGACCCGGACCCGAACGGACCCGAACGGGACCCGAAGGGGACCCGGACCCGAACGGACCCGAACGGGACCCGAAGGGGACCCGAAGGGGACCCGGACCCGAACGGTTCCGAACGGTTCCGAAGGGACCCGAACGGTTCCGAAAGGAGCCGAAGGGACCCGAACGGGACTGGGACCGAAGGGACCCGAAGGGGACCCGGACTCGAACGGTTCCGAACGGTTCCGAAGGGGACCCGAAAGGGACCCGAACGGTTCTGAACGGTTCCAAACGGTTCCGAAGGGCTCCGAAAGGACCCGAACGGTTCCGAACGGGACTCGAACGGTTCCGAACGGTTCCGAAGGGACCCGAAGGGACCCGAAGGGGACCCGGAGCCAAACGGGACCCGGACCCGAAGGGACCCGAACGGTTCCGAACGGTTCCGAAGGGACCCGAAAGGACCTGAACGGTTCCGAAGGGACCCGAAAGGACCCGAACGGTTCCGAACGGTTCCGAAGGGACCCGAAAGGACCCGAACGGGACCCGAAAGGACCCGAACGGTTCCGAAGGGACCCGAAAGGACCCGAACGGTTCCGAACGGTTCCGAACGGGACCCGAAGGGTTCCGAAAGGACCCGAACGGTTCCGAAGGGACCCGAACGGGACCCGAAGGGTTCCGAAGGGCTCCGCCATGGCTCGGCTCGGCCCCGCGCTGCCGCTCGTCCTGCTCGGGCTCGGAGTGGTGCTGAGAGCGGATGCGGCAGGTACGGGGGGGGGGGGACTGGGATAAACTGGGATAAACTGGGATGGAATGGGATGGAATGGGAGGGACTGGGATAAACTGGGATAAACTGGGATGGAATGGGAGGGAATGGGATGGAATGGGGTGGAATGGGGTGGAATGGGATGGATGGGATAAACTGGGATAAACTGGGATGGAATGGGAGGGATGGGAGGGACTGGGAGAGAATGGGATAGAGGGGGATAAACTGGGATGGAATGCGATGGAATGGGATGGAATGGGATGAATGGGATGGACTGGGATAGAGTGGGATAGACTGGGATAGACTGGGATGGAATGCGATGGAATGGGATGGAATGGGATGGAATGGGATGGAATGGGATGGACTGGGATAGACTGGGATAGTGTGGGATGGACTGGGATAGAGTGGGATAAACTGGAGAGAATGGGAGGGAATGGGATAAACTGGAGAGAAGGATAAAGTGGGATGGAATGGGATAAAGTGGGATGGAATGGGATAAAGTGGGATGGAATGGGATAAACTGGGATAGAATGGGATAAAGTGGGATAGAATGGGATAAACTGGGATAGAATGGGATAAAGTGGGATGGAATGGGATAAAGTGGGATAGAATGGGATAAACTGGGATAGAATGGGATAAAGTGGGATGGAATGGGATAAAGTGGGATAGAATGGGATAAAGTGGGATAGAATGGGATAAAGTGGGATGGAATGGGATAAAGTGGGATAGAATGGGATGGAATGGGATAAACTGGGATGGAATGGGATAGAGTGGGATACACTGGGATAGAGTGGGATAGAGTGGAGAGAAGGGGAAGAAATGGGAGAGACTGGGATAAACTGGGATGGAATGGGATGGAATAGGAGAGACTGGGATAAACTGGGATGGAATGGGATGGAATAGGAGAGACTGGGATGGAATGGGATGGAGTGGGTGGACAGGGATAGAGTGGAGAGACTGGGATGGACTGGGATAGAATGGGAGGGAATGGGAGAGACTGGGAGGGAATGGGGGGACAGGGATAGAGTGGAGAGACTGGGAGAGACTGGGAGGGAATGGGATTGACAGGGATAGAGTGGGATGGACTGGGAATGGACTGGGAATGGACTGGGATGGACTGGGATGGACTGGGATGGACTGGGAGGGAATGGGGGTACAGGGATAGAGTGGAGAGACTGGGATGGACTGGGATGGACTGGGATGGACTGGGAGGGAATGGGGGTACAGGGATAGAGTGGAGAGACTGGGATAGACTGGGATGGACTGGGATGGACTGGGAGGGAATGGGATAGACTGGGATGGACTGGGATGGACTGGGAGGGAATGGGATAGACTGGGATGGACTGGGATGGACTGGGAGGGAATGGGATGGACTGGGATGGACTGGGATGGACTGGGAGGGAATGGGATGGACTGGGATGGGACTGGGATGGACTGGGAGGGAATGGGATGGACTGGGATGGACTGGGATGGACTGGGAGGGAATGGGGGTACAGGGATAGAGTGGAGAGACTGGGATGGACTGGGATGGATTGGGATAGAGTGGGATAAACTGGGAGGGAATGGGAGAGAATGGGAGAGACTGGGATAAACTGGGATAGACTGGGATAGAGTGGAGAGAACAGGAGGGAATGGGAGAGAATGGGAGAGACTGGGATAAACTGGGATAGACTGGGATGGACTGGGATAAACTGGGATGGACTGGGATAGAGTGGAAGAGCATGGAGAGACTGGGATAGACTGGGATAGAGTGGGATAGACTGGGATAAACTGGGATAGAGTGGGATAAACTGGGATGGACTGGGAGAGACTGGGATAGACTGGGATAGACTGGGATGGACTGGAGTGAATGGGAATGGTCTGGGGGAACAGGGATAGAATGGAGAGACTGGGATGGACTGGGATGGACTGGGATGGACTGGGATGGACTGGGATGGACTGGGCTAGTGCCCCATAACCCACATCCCATAATAACCCCACATCCCATAATACCCCCCCCCCATATCCCATAATAACCCCCCCTCCCCCCCCATCCTCATTCCTTCCCTTTGGCACCTCCCCCACATTCCAGAGGCCGGGAGCAGCTCCCGGCCCCCCCCATTCCCTGCCCCACAAGTGCCAACGCAGCAATGGGGGGGGGCACGTACTTATGGGTCTATGGGGCACGCACTTATGGGTCTATGGGGGGCACGCACTTATGGGTCTATGGGGCACGTACTTAGGGGTCTATGGGGCACGCACTTATGGGTCTATGGGGCACGCACTTATGGGTCTATGGGGCACGTACTTAGGGGTCTATGGGGCACGCACTTATGGGTCTATGGGGCACGCACTTATGGGTCTATGGGGCACGTACTTATGGGTCTATGGGGCACGCACTTATGGGTCTATGGGGCACGCACTTATGGGTCTATGGGGCACGTACTTAGGGGTCTATGGGGCACGCACTTATGGGTCTATGGGGCACGAACTTATGGGTCTATGGGGCAGATTAAGGGTCTATAGGGCACACTATGGGTCTATGGGGCATGCTATGGGTCTGTGGGGCAGGTTAAGGGTCTATGGGGCACGCTATGGGTCTATGGGGCACGTACTTAGGGGTCTATGGGGCACGCACTTATGGGTCTATGGGGCACGCACTTATGGGTCTATGGGGCACGTACTTAGGGGTCTATGGGGGTCACACTTATGGGTCTATGGGGGGCACGCACTTATGGGTCTATGGGGGTCACACTTATGGGTCTATGGGGCATGCACTTATGGGTCTATGGGGCACGCACTTATGGGTCTATGGGGGGCACGCACTTATGGGTCTATGGGGCACGTACTTAGGGGTCTATGGGGCATGCACTTATGGGTCAATGGGGGGCACGCACTTAGGGGTCTATGGGGCACACACTTATGGGTCTATGGGGCACGCACTTATGGGTCTATGGGGCACACACAGGGGTCTATGGGGGTCACACTCATGGGTCTATGGGGCACGCACTTATGGGTGCACTTATGGGTCAATGGGGCATGCACTTATGGGTCAATGGGGCATGCACTTATGGGTCTATGGGGCACGCACTTATGGGTCTATGGGGGGCACGCACTTATGGGTCTATGGGGCACGCACTTATGGGTCTATGGGGGACATGCACTTATGGGTCTATGGGGGGCATGCACTTATGGGTCTATGGGGCACACACAGTTATGGGTCTATGGGGCACGCACTTATGGGTCTATGGGGCACGCACTTATGGGTCTATGGGGGGCATGCACTTATGGGTCTATGGGGCACACACAGTTATGGGTCTATGGGGCACGCACTTATGGGTCTATGGGGGACACACTTAGGGATCTATGGGGCACGCACTTATGGGTCTATGGGGCATGCACTTATGGGTCGATGGGGGTCACACTTATGGGTCTATGGGGCACGCAGTTATGGGTCTATGGGGCACGTACTTATGGGTCTATGGGGGTCACACTTATGGGTCTATGGGGCATGCACTTATGGGTCTATGGGGCACGCACTTATGGGTCTATGGGGCACACACTTATGGGTCTATGGGGGGCATGTACTTATGGGTCTATGGGGGCAAGCACTTATGGGTCTATGGGGGGCATGCACTTATGGGTCTATGGGGGGCATGCACTTATGGGTCTATGGGGGGCACGCACTTATGGGTCACACACACTTATGGGTCACGCACACTTATGGGTCGCACACACTTATGGGTCTATGTGGGGCACACACTTATGGGTCACACACTCTTATGGGTCACACACACTTATGGGTCTATGGGTCACACACACTTATAGGTCACACACACTTATGGGTCACACACACTTATGGGTCACACACACTTATGGGTCACACACTTATGGGTCTATGTGGGGCACACACTTATGGGTCTCTGGATGCTCTTACGGCCATTGGGAAAAGGGGGATCCAGGATAGGGATAGGAGGGGATCCCAATGGGCACAGGGGGGTGGGATAGGAAAGGCCCCCCCCATTCCCATCCCCCCCATTCCCATCCCCCCCATTCCCCCCCCCCCCATTCCCATCCCCTCCCCCCCATTCCCGGGGTTTTCCTGTCGGGGGGAGAAGATGGCTTTTGTGTGGGAATGATGGGACCGGGAGGGGGAAAGTGGCTCTTGGGGGGGGTGGGAATGATGGGGGATGGGGATGGGGGGGATGGGAATTATGGGGGGGGGATGGGAAATGGGGGGGGGATGGGAATCATGGGGGGAGATGGGAATTA
>NW_026641319.1:0-701 GCF_028554395.1 Pezoporus wallicus
AACCTAAACCCTAACCCTAACCCTAACCCTAACCTAACCCTAACCCCTAACCCTAACCCTAACCCTAACCCTAACCCTAAGCTTTCACCAGCTTTCCCTCCTGGCTCTTCGATTGTGGGAGCAGACGGCAACTGTTCGTGCTCTACTCACTGTGCAGCTGGGCAGCCGAGAGCAAGCTCCGAAGAGGGTGCATTCAAATGGACCTTTAGGTATGAAAGCGAGGAGCGACAGCAATGATGGTGACACCGTTGCAAAGCTGACTGTGTGCTGAAGATGCCCAGCACATGCTTTCCCTCCTGGCTCTTCGGATCTGGGAGCAGAAGCCAGACGTTCGTGCACTAATCGTTCTGCCCCTGGGCAGCCGAGAACAAGCTTCGGAGAGGTTGCACTCAAATGGACTTTTAAGTATGAAAGCGAGGAGCGACAGCAATGATGGTGACACCGTTGCAAAGCTGACTGTGTGCTGAAGATGCCCAGCACATGCTTTCCCTCCTGGCTCTTCGGCTCTGGGAGCAGAGGCCAGACGTTCGTGCTCTAATCGCTGTGCTACTTGGCAGCTCAGAGCAAGCTCCGTAGAGGTTGCATTCGAGTGGACTTTTAGGTATGAAAGCGAGGAGCGACAGCAATGATGGTGACACCGTTGCAAAGCTAACTGTGTGCTGAAGATGCCCAGCACATGCTTTCCCTCCCTGGCTCTTCGA
>NW_026641320.1:0-6953 GCF_028554395.1 Pezoporus wallicus
TGGACCACCATAAGGGCATGGGGTAGGGGTAGGCATCACCCCATGGACCCCATAAGAGCATCACCTCACGGATCCCCATAAGAGCATCACCTCGTGGACCACCATAAGGGCATGGGGTAGACATCGTCCATGGACCCCATAAGAGCATCACCTCATGGATCCGCATAAGAGCATCACCCCGTGGACCACCATAAGGGCATGGGGTAGGCATCACCCCCATGGACCACCATAAGGGCATGGGAGTAGGCATCACTGCATGGACCCCTCACACAGACCCCATAAAGCATCACCCTCATGGACCCCATAAGAGCATGGGGCAGGCATCGGCGACATGGACCCCATAGGAGTGGACACCTCCTGAAGCCTGCTTGGCTTCCGTGCCCCATCCGTGTCCCGTGCTGCCGATCCTGCTTCCTCCCCATTCCCACCCCATCCCAATCCCGGACGTTCGGGTTGGGTCCTGCAAGCTGGCCGCAGCGGAGCAGCATCCTTCATCCTCCTCTCGGATGAGCCCCGTGGTGCTGAGCACGGGGACCTGCGCCTATGAGGACACAAGGGCCTTGTCCTGATGCCCCTTGGACTCCTGGAGATCCCAGATCCCACGTGTGTGTGTGTCCCCCCATTCCATACGGTCCCTGTAGTACTTGGGGGTGGGATGGGGTTGGGATGTGCGCACTATTCTAGGATGCTGATTAATGGGCCCTTGGCTCAGCACCTCGTGGGCTCCTTGGTGGCCTTCAGGCATGGGTGGGAGTCACTTGGGCGGGGGTGTCGCATCCCTCTTGGGGGGTGACGGAGTGGTGGCGGGGCCCCTCTTGGGATCAGCCAGGCGATGGATCCCCCTATGGGGATGCTTATGGGCTCCCAGGCTCCTTCCCCTTCCACCTCCTCTTTCAGCTCTGGCCCCGGCCAGATCCTTGTGGGGCTGGGATTTGATGCTGGGGGGGGGGGTTCTCAACGTCTCTTATGGCCCATAGGGTGCTGGAGTGCATCTCAGCAGGTTCCCATCTGCTTTATCCACCTGGGGGCTGTGGGGCCTGGTTGGCCTCCAGCTCCCTCTTCAGCAGAACTTGTGTCCCTCCTAATCCCATATATCCATATATCCCCATGGATTCCTGCTCGGAGATGAGCATCCTGCCTATGGGACCTCCACCCTTTGGCACCCTGAAAGGGGCTGTTTCCTTCCTGATGGGTGTCCTGCATGGGGGATGAGGACCATTGCTGCTGCCTGCTCCCAGGAATGCCCGTCTTGGACCTTGTGTATGTGGGGGTCCCATCCGTCCCCCACCAACCAGCACTGTGCCCTTGTCAAAGGGTTGGGGTCCCCCTTTGGTGCTCCTCCTGAGCCATGGGGAGCTGATTGTGGGGAGTCCCCAAGTCCTTGGTGCTTTTGAGTCTTGAGGAGAAGCACATAAGGGACCCCAAAGCCTGATGTGACCCCCCCTTAGGGGTATTGAGCATCATTGGGCAGCGTCTTCCTCCACCAGGCTGCATCATCTCCGTGTCCTCCTCAGGGCCCTCTGCTGTGCTGGGCAGGTAGATGGCCCCCATGGCTTGGAAGGAGGTGGATGGAGCATCCTGGTCCCGAAGGCGCTGGTGGGCTGTGGGGTGGAGAGGATGTGGGGCTCATCCCCATCTCCATGGGTGAAGCTTATGGAGGGGTGGGAAGAGTAGGGATAAGGTGGGGTGTGGGGGGGGGTGTCACCTCCAGCCTGGGCTGCTGCAATGCATCTTCTCTTGAGGAAGAGCCAGAGCAGGACCCCGCTGAGCAGCATCACCAGCACCAGCAGCGCGATCAGCGCCGAGCAGGATGAGGGAGCGCCTGGCATGGGGGCAAGGATGGATTCGGGATCCCGTCTCCAGGCATGGAGACCCAAGTAATGGGATGGGATGGAGCATAAAGCCCATCCAGATCCAACCCCCTGCCGGGGGGACACCTTGCTCCAAGCCCCATTCCATCCCTGCCCCATCTTCTCCATCCCAATGTCCCACCACGCTCATAGGGAAGAGCTCATCCCAATCCCCCCCCCCGCCATTCCCATTGTCCCATCCCTCCATCCCTTGTCCCAAGCCTCCCTCCAGGTTTCCTGGAGCCCCTTTAGGCTCTAGGCTCTCCCAGGATGACCAAGAAGGGATGCACGAGCGCGGTTGGGAAGCGGGACCCCATTCCCAACGCTCCCAACGGGGACAGCAAAGGCGACGCGTCCCATTGGGATGCTCAAGAGCCGCTTGTCCCCATTGGCACCTTTTACCCCTTACAGCCACCACAAAGGGGCCCGATGCTCACCCTTGGGCTCTGTGCACACCACGGTGGCCACCGAGCCCATTGGGCACGGGCCCGGCCCCGTGTGGCTCTGTTGGCACTCGAGGAGCAGCGACTCGGTGCCGTGGCAGCTCAGCCCCTCCAGCAGCACCCGGTGGTGCTCCCGGTCCAGAGGTGCACCCATGGGTGCTGCCTGCGCCGCCCCGCAGCCCAGCTGCCTGCAGGCCACGGCGGCCTCCAGCAGGCTCCAGCCGGAGCCGCACACCCCGAGCCAGGTCCCGTTGTAGAGCACCTCCAGCCGCCCCGCGCAGGGCCCGGCGCCGTCCTGCACCCGCAGCTGCAAGGGGTTGGGGCCTGCAAGAGGAGCAGCACAGGGGAAGATGGGGCCCCCTGGGAGATCCTGAGTGTTACGGACCCAATGGGATGGGTTGGTTGGAAGGGCCTCCTTCACATCGTAGACTTACGGAATGGGATTGGGTTGGAAGGGTTATTGGGTTGGGTTGGAAGGGGCCTTCAAGATTGTAGACTTATGGAATGGGATTGGGTTGGAAGGGTTGGGTTGGGGAAGGGGCCTTCAAGATCGTGAACTTATGGAATGGTTTGGGTTGGAAGGTTGGGTTGGGTTGGGTTGGGTTGGAAGAAAGTTCAAGATTGTAGACTTATGGAATGGGATTGGGTTGGAAGGGTTGGGTTGGGTTGGAAGGGGCCTTCAAGATCGTAGACTTATGGAATGGTTTGGGTTGGAAGGGTTGGGTTGGAAGGGTTGGGTTGGAAGGGGCCTTCAAGATTGTAGACTTATGGAGTGGGATTGGGTTGGAAGGGAGTTGGGTTGGGTTGGAAGGGTTGGGTTGGGTTGGAAGGGGCCTTCAAGATCGTAGACTTATGGAATGGTTTGGGTTGGAAGGGTTGGGTTGGGTTGGAAGGGTTGGGTTGGAAGGGGCCTTCAGCTCATAGACTCATGGAATGGTTTGGGTTGGAAGGGCCCTTCCAAGACAGCTATAGACTTGTGGAAGGGGATTGGGTTGGAAGGGATGGGTTGGGTTCAAGGACCTTCAAGATCATAGACCCATGGATTGGGTTGGGTTGGAGCGGTTGGGGTTGGGGTTGAAAAAGACCTTCAAGATCATGGGGACTCGTGGGTTGGGTTGGGTTGGAAGGGTGGGTTGGGTTCAAAGGATGGGTTGGCTAGGAAGGGGCCTTCAAGCTCATCAACTCATGGAACAGCCCTTCAGGCTCATAGACCCATGGAATGGGTTGGAAGGGGCCTTCAAACTCATGGACCCATGGGTTGGGTTTGGTTGGAAGGGCCTTCAAGCTCATAGACCCATGAGTTGGGGTTGGGTTGCAAGGGGCCTTCACAATCACAGACTCATGGGATGGGTTGGCTTGGCCGCCCCAGCTCCTCTGGGCACCCCATTCCTTTGCCCCACACCCCTCCCATTGAGAACAACGGGAAGCCATTCCCCTGATTCCCATCGTGGCCATTCCCATCACCGCCAGGCCCCATCTACACACCCCCTTTTGGCAACAACCATTGAGCACCTGAGCACACGACTCCGGCGTCCTCATTGTGGTTGCAGTTATGGAGCCCCCAGATCCCATGGTCGCATTGGCTGAAGGCGCTCTCCGTGCCGGCGCACTCCACGTTATCCAACCAGATGGGATCCCCCCCGGCACCGAAGCGAGCGTGTCCCGGTGCCGCCACGGCCGCGCCGCAGCCCAGCTGCCTGCAGATCACTTTGGCATCATTCAGGTCCCAGCCGTCGTCGCAGATCGTGCCCCATTGATGCTCGTGCTCCACCTCCACCCGCCCGGCGCAGCGGTTGGGGCCGTCGGCCAAGCGGATCCGCGCCATGGCCGTGAGGTTGGCGTCTGCCAAGAGAATTCCCATTGGGAAAAGGGGAGCAGGGCGCCCGATGCGTTGCCAAAGGAGCCCCAAAGCAGTTTATGGTTGTTATGGAGGCACCCCCCATCCGGTAGAGCATAGCCATAGGGGTGGAGTTAGGTGCAACTTAGGGGCCTGCAATGGTGGTGTCTTCTCCTTGGGCATGGGTGTGCAATGGAGACCAGGCTGGGGGTTTAGGGTCGGGGTTTGGTCCATTGGGTGCCATAGGGAGGAGGCTGGGAAGGTGTCACCCGTGGGGTTTAGGGTTGGTCCATTGGGTGCCATAGGGAGGAGGATGGGAAGGTGTCACCCATGGGGTTTAGGGTTGGTCCATTGGGTGCCATAGGGAGGAGGATGGGAAGGTGTCACCCATGGGGTTTAGGGTTGGTCCATTGGGTGCCATAGGGAGGAGGATTGGAAGGTGTCACCCATGGGGTTTAGGGTTGGTCCATTGGGTGCCATAGGGAGGAGGATGGGAAGGTGTCACCCATGGGGTTTAGGGTTGGTCCATTGGGTGCCATAGGGAGGAGGATGGGTCCAATGGGAAGGTGTCACCCATGGGGTTTAGGGTTGGTCCATTGGGTGCCATAGGGAGGAGGATGGGAAGGAGTCACCATGGGGTTTAGGGTTGGTCCATTGGGTGCCATAGGGAGGAGGATTGGAAGGTGTCACCCATGGGGTTTAGGGTTGGTCCATTGGGTGCCATAGGGAGGAGGAAGTGAAGGTGTCACCCATGGGGTTTAGGGTTGGTCCATTGGGTGCCATAGGGAGGAGGATGGGAAGGTTTCACTCATGGGGTTTAGGATTGGTCCATTTAGTGCCATAGAGAGGAGGATGGGAAGGTTTTAACCATGGAATGGTTTGGGTTGGAAGGGCCATTCAATGCTCACCCAGTTCCAACCCCTCTGCAATGAGCAGGGACATCACAATGAGCTCAAGTTGGCCATAGCCACATCCCTGGGCTGGGATGTCACCAAACCCCATTGATTTCCAGGACTTGCATTGGTCCGGATCCAAGATAGAATCATGGAATGGGTTGGGTTGGGAAGGACCTGCAGAGCATCCGTTTCCTCCTCCTCTGGGATTGAAGGGGTTGGGCAAGAGGTGATGGGTTTAAGCTTAAAGAGGGGAAGTTTAGGTTGGATCGAAGGAAGTTCTTCCCTATGAGGGTGCTGAGCGCTGGAATGGGGGTCATGAATGCTCCATCCCTGCTGGTGTTCAATGGTGCCACGGTCTGGAGTGAGGCATCCCTTGCCCATGGCAGGGGATTGGAACTGGATCACCTTCAGGCCCTTTCCAACCCAACCCAACCCACGGGCACACAGCGGGCTCATCGATGCCCTCAACGGGCTGGTCCATACCTGAGCACACGACGCCCGCATCCTCGCCGTGGTGGCAGTTACTGCGTCCCCAGGGGTGGCTTTGGCACTGGGCGAGCGCGTCCTCGTCGCCGGTGCAGCCCACGTCGTCCAACCAGATGCGCCCGGTGCCTTGGCCGAAGCGAGCGCGGCCGGGGGCTTCCCGGGCCCTTCCGCATCCCAGCTGCCGGCAAACGACGTCGGCGTCGCTCAGGTCCCAGGCGTCGTCGCACACGGTCCCCCATTGGCCCGCGTGGAGCACCTCGACCCGCCCGGCGCAGCGGTGGGGGCCGTCCGTCAGCCGTACGGAGGAGGCGGTGGGGGAGCTGGAGCCTGGGAGGACCATGGGGGTGGGTTGGGGGGGCATCACTTACACGAGGGGGTGGGGATGGGAGGGGTTGGGGTGGACAGGAGGCTTTGGGAAGGGTTTGAGCGTCCCAGGCGTGGAATCAGGGAAATGTGGAGTCAGGGAGTCGTAGAAGGGAAAGAGGTTGAGGATCGAACCCAACTGAGTTGGGAAAGAGTTTGAAGATGGAGTCCGATTGGGTTGGGAGAGAGCCTGAAGGTTGAGTCCGATTGGGTTGGGAAAGAGCTTGAAGATGGAGTCCAATTGAGTTGGGAAAGGGCTTGAAGGTTGAGTCCGATTGGGTTGGGAAAGAGCTTGAAGATGGAGTCCAATTGAGTTGGGAAAGAGCTGAGTCCAATTGAGATGGAAATGAGCTTGAAGATTGATGGAAAAGAGCTTGAAGATGGTGTCCAATTGGGTTGGGAAAGAGCTTGAAGATGGAGTCCAATTGAGATGGGAAAGAGCTTGAAGATGGAGTCCAATTGGGTTGGGAAAGAGCTGAGTCCAATTGAGATGGAAAAGAGATTGAAGATGGAGTCCAATTGGGTTGGGAAAGAGATGAGTCCAATTGAGATGGAAATGAGCTCGAAGATTGAGTCCCATTGAGTTGGAGAAGAGCTTGAAGATTGAGTCCAATTGGGTTGGGAAAGAGCTAAGTCCAATTGAGATGGAAATGAGCTTGAAGATTGAGTCCCATTGAGTTGGAGAAGAGCTTGAAGATGGAGTCCAGTTGGGTTGGGAAAGAGCTTGGAGATGGAGTCCAATTGAGATGGAAAAGAGATTGAAGATGGAGTCCAATTGGGTTGGGAAAGAGCGGAGTCCAATTGAGATGGAAAAGAGATTGAGGATTGAGTCCAATTGAGATGGAAAAGATCTTGAAGATGGAGTCCAGTTGAGTTGGGAAAGAGCTTGAAGATGGAGTCCAATTGAGATGGGAAAGAGCTTGAAGATGGAGTCCAGTTGGGTTGGGAAAGAACTTGGAGATGGAGTCCAATTGAGATGGAAAAGAGATTGAATTGGGTTGGAAAAGAGATGAGTCCCCAATTGAGATGGAAAAGATCTTGAAGATGGAGTCCAGTTGAGTTGGGAAAGAGCTTGAAG
>NW_026641321.1:0-708 GCF_028554395.1 Pezoporus wallicus
TGAATGCACCAATGTAAAAGGGATTGTGTGCTGAACAGGTCCAGCACCAGCTTTCAATCCTGGCTCTTCTGCTGTGGGAGCAGAGGCCAAACGTTCGTGCTGTACTCACTGTGCTGCTGGGCAGCTGAGAGACACCACCTGAGAATTTGGATTCAAATGGACTTTTAGGTATGAAACCGAGGAGAGACTGCAATGATGGTGACCCCGTTGCAAAGCTGCTTGTGTGCTGAAGAAGCAGAGCACTAGCTTTCCCTGCTGCTCCTTCTGCCGTGTGAGCAGATGCCACTGTTCATTCTGTGCTGTGTTGCTGCCAGCAGGGAGCAGGCTCTGGACTGATTCTATTCAAATGCTTTTCCTGTATGAGTGTTAGCAGTGAAAGCAATCATGGAGGCACCAATGTAAAGGTGATTGTGTGCTGAACAGGTCCAGCACCAGCTTTCAATCCTGGCTCTTCTGCTGTGGGAGCAGAGGCCAAACGTTCGTGCTGTACTCACTGTGCTGCTGGGCAGCTGAGACCACCTGAGAATTTGTATTCAAATGGACTTTTAGGTATGAAACCGAGGAGAGACTGCAATGATGGTGACCCCGTTGAAAGCTGCTTGTGTGCTGAAGAAGCAGAGCACTAGCTTTCCCTGCTGCTCCTTCTGCCGTGTGAGCAGATGCCACTGTTCATTCTGTGCTGACTGTGTTCCTGCACAGCAGAGAGCA
>NW_026641322.1:0-703 GCF_028554395.1 Pezoporus wallicus
ATAGAGACTTCATAGAGACTCATAGAGACTCCATAGAGACCCCATAGAGACCTCATAGAGACCCCATAGAGACCCATAGACTACAGGGACTACAACCCTGATCATGCAACGCGGCACCCATAGAGCCCCTTTACGGTGGCGCCCAGCCGTGACTACAACTCCCATCATGCAGCGCGGCACCCATTGAGCCCCGTTATGGCGGCGCCCAGTTATGACTACAACTCCCATCATACCCTGCGGCTCCCATAGAACACCATTATACAGAAGCCAGGCGGTACTACGACTCCCATCATGCCGCGCGGCACGGATAGAGCACCACGAGGGCGTCGCCCAGCCTGGACTACAACTCCCATGATGCAGTGCGACACCCCTACAGCACCACTAAGGCGCCGCCCGGCTTGGACTACAACTCCCGTCGTGCCGCGCGGCGCTCCCAGCGCACCAATTTCGGCCATCATGGCGGAGCTGGGCCGCTGGCTCCGGACCCCAACATGCTGGGTGTGGGGACCCTTCCTTATGGGGCTCAATAAAGATGGGGTTTGGGGTCATTTAGGGGTGCCAGCAGTGTTGGGAGGGGTGGAGATGCCTGTGGTTGATTGGGGTTTGGGGCACCATGCAGTTTTGGCATGGTTTAGGGGTACCATGGGGATTGGAAGGGATGGAGATTCCTGTGGTTGGTTGGGTTTTGGGATACCATGTGGTT
>NW_026641323.1:0-6986 GCF_028554395.1 Pezoporus wallicus
TAGGGTTAGGGTTAGGGTTGGGATAGGGTTAGGGTTAGGGGTAGGGTTAGGGTTAGGGGTAGGGTTAGGGTTAGGGTTAGGGTTAGGGTTAGGGTTAGGGTTAGGGTTAGGGTTAGGGTTAGGGTTAGGGGTAGGGTTAGGGTTAGGGTTAGGGTTAGGGTTAGGGTTAGGGGTTAGGGGTAGGGTTAGGGTTAGGGTTAGGGTTAGGTTTAGGGTTTGGGTTAGGGTTAGGGGTAGGGTTAGGGTTAGGGTTAGGGTTAGGTTTAAGTTTAGGGTTAGGGTTAGAGTTAAGGTAAGGTTTAAAGTTAGCGTTAAGGTTAGGGTTAGGGTTAGGTATGGGATAGGGTTAGGGTTAGGGTTAGGGTTAAAGTTAGGGTCAAGTTTAGGGTTAGTGTTAGGGTTAGGTTTAGGGTTAGGGTTAGGGTTAGGTTTCGGGTTAGGGTTAGGGATGGGATAGGGTTAGGGTTAGAGTTAAGGTTAGGTTTAAAGTTAGGTTTAAGTTTAGGGTTAGGGTTAGGGATGGGATAGGGTTAGGGTTAAGGTTAATGTTAGGGTTAGGTATGGGATAGGGTTATGGTTAGGGTTAGGGTTAAGGTTAGGGTTAGGGTTAGGGTTCGGGTTAGGGTTAGGGTTAGGTTTAGGGTTAGGGGTTAGGGTTAGGGTTAAGGTTAGGGTTAAAGTTAGCGTTAAGTTTAGGGTTAGGGTTAGGGTTAGGTTTCGGGTTAGGGTTAGGGATGGGATAGGGTTAGGGTTAAGGTTAATGTTAGGGTTAGGTATGGGATAGGGTTAGGGTTAGGGTTAGGGTTAAGGTTAGCGTTAATGTTAGGGTTAGGGTTAGGTTTCGGGTTAGGGTTAGGGATGGGATAGGGTTAGGGTTAGGGTTAGGGTTAAGGTGTGGGTTAAAGTTAGCGTTAAGTTTAGGGTTAGGGTTAGGTTTAGGTTTAGGGTTAGGGATGGGATAGGGTTAAGGTTAGGGTTAGGGTTAGGTATGGGATAGGGTTAGGGTTAGGGTTAAGGTTTCGGTTAAAGTTAGCGTTAAGGTTAGGGTTAGGGTGAGTGTTAGGTTTAGGGTTAGGGATGGGATAGGGTTAGGGTTAAGATTAGAGTTAAGGTTAGGGTTAAAATTATGGTTAAGTTTAGGGTTAGGGTTAAGTTTAATGTTAGGTTTAGGGTTAAATTTAGGGTTAGGTTTAAGATTAAGGTTAAGGTTAAGGGTAGGGTTAGGTTTAAGATTAGGTTTAGATTTAGGGTTAAGTTTAAGGTTAGGATTAGGGTTAAAGTTAGGGTTAGGGTTAGGTATGGGATTGGGATGGGTTAGGGTGAATGTTAAGGTTAAGGTTGGGGTTAAGGTTAGGGTTAGTGTTAAGGTTAAGGTTAGATTTGGGGTCAGGGTTAGGGTTAGGGTTAGGTATTAGGGTTAAGGTTAGGGAGGGTTATGGTTAGGGTTATCGGTTAGGTTTTGTGTCAAGGGTGTTGTTAAGGATGAGTTAGGGTTAGGGTTAGGGGTTTAGGGTTAGGTTTAGGTTTAGGGTTAGGGTTCGGGATGCGATAGGGTTAGGGTTAGTATGGGGTTACGTTTAGGGTTAAGGTTAGGGTTAAGGTTAGGTTTAGGTTTACGTTTACTGTTTAGGTTAGGGTTAGGGTTAGGGATGGGATATAAATGGGTTAAGGTTAAGGTTAAGGTTAAGGGTTAGGGTTATTGTTAGGGTTGTGATTGGGATGGGGATGGATAGGACACTCATGTGGATGGATGGGACATTCATGGGCACATATGGAGCACAGATGTCACATGTATGGTCATGTATGACACACGTATGGTCATGTCTGGCACATGTATGGCCACGGATAGTCACGTGTGCCGCACACATGTTGATGTAGAGATCCAAGCCTAGAGGCATCCCATAGCCACCCAAAATCACCCCATAGACACTCTATAGAGACTCATGGACAGCCAATAGACATCCTATAGGGGGCCGTGGACACCCCTTAGACACTCCATAGACACTCCATAGGCACCCCATAGACACCCCATAGAGACCCATAGACACCCCATAGACACCCCATGAAGACCCATAGACACCCCATAGACACCCTATAGAGACCCATAGCCACCCCATAGACACCCCATGAAGACCCACAGACACCCCATAGACACCCTATAGAGACCCATAGACACCCCATAGACACCCTATAGAGACCTATAGAGAGCCACAGACACCCCATAGACATTCCATAGAGACTGAAAGAAACCCCATAGACACCCCATAGAGAGCCATTGATACCCACGGAGACCCATAGACACCCCATAGAGAGCCCATAGAGACCCATTGACACCCATAGACACCCCATATACACCCTGTAGAGACTCATAGAGACCCATAGACACCCATAGACACCCCATAGAGACCCACAGACACCCCATAGAGAGCCATAGATACCCACAGACACCCATAGACACCCCATACAGACCTATAGACACCCCATAGAGACCCATAGAGACCCAATGTACCTTCAGTGAGGTTCATGTGGACGCCCGCCTGCACAGGCTCCGTGCTCAGCACCAGCAGCAGCAGCAGCAGCATCTATGGGGCAGCCCCACACTTAGGGGGGGATACAAGAGGGGGACCCCCTCCCCCCCAAGCACTGCCCCAAAGGTCACCAAGGGGTAGATCCCTATAGAGTACACCCTATGGAGAACACCCCTGTAGAGAAACCCCCTATAGAGTACACCCCATAGAGTACACCCCATAGAGTACACCCTATAGAGAACATCCCCTATACAGTACACCCCATAAAGAACACCCCCATAGAGAACACCCCATAGAGAACACCCCATAGAGATCACCCTATGGAGAGCATCCCCTATACAGTACACCCCATAAAGAACACCCCCATAGAGAACACCCCATAGAGAACATCCCCATAGAGAACACCCCCATAGAGAACATCCCATAGAGAACACCCCATAGAGAACACCCTATGGAGAGCACCCCCCATAGAGAACACCCCATAGAGAACACCCTATGGAGAACACCCCCATAGAGAACACCCCATAGAGAACATCCCATAGAGAACACCCTATAGAGAACACCCCCATAGAGAACAACCCCATAGAGAACATCCCATAGAGAACACCCCATAGAGAACACCCTATGGAGAACACCCCCATAGAGAACAACCCCATAGAGAACATCCCATAGAGAACACCCTATAGAGAACACCCCCATAGAGAACACCCCTTAGAGAACACCCCTTAGAGAACACCCCATAGAGAACACCCCATAGAGAACACCCCTTAGAGAACACCCTATGGAGAACACCCCATAGAGAACACCCCATAGAGAGCAGCCACTATAAAGTACACCCCATAGAGAGCACCTGCTATAGAGCACAACCTATAGAGAACACCCCCATGGAGAACACCCTATAGAGTACACCCCATAGAGTACACCCCCTATAGAGTAGACCCCTATAGAGTAGACCCCATAGAGTGCACCCTATAGAGTACACCCCCTAGAGAGTACACCCTATAGAGTAGACCCCCATAGAGGACACCCCCTATAGATAACACCTCCTTTAGAATACACCCCATAGACAACACCCCCTATAGAGATCGCCCCATAGAGAACACCCCCTATAGAGAACGCCCTTATAGAGTGCACCCTATAGAGATCGCCCCATAGAGAACACCCCCTATAGAGAACGCCCTTATAGAGTGCACCCTATAGAGTACACCCCATAGAGAACGCCCCCATAGAGCACACCGCCATAGAGAACACCCCCTATAGAGTACACCCCATAGAGTACACCCTATAGGGAACACCCCATAGAGAACACCCCCTACAGAGAACACCCCATAGAGGACATTGCATTTGTTGTCATTTTTCGTTCCAATTTGGGTTGAAAACGCCCGATTTTGTTTGAAATTTGATTTCAAATTTGGTTCGAAATTTGACTTGAAATTTGGTTTCAAATTTGAGTGAAAATTTGTTTCAAAATACGGCATAAAATTTGAATTGAAAATAGAGTTGAAAATTAATTTCAAATTTGGATTGAAATTTGATTCCAAATTTGACTTGAAATTTGATTCCAAAACTTCATTTCAAACTTTTTTTTATTTCAACCCCGATTTGAAACTTGAATTTTTTTTTTCATTTCAGGTTTTGACTGGAAATTTGCATTTTTGTTTTTCTTTTCTCCTGGAAATTTCAATTTCCATTCAAATTGGAAGCAAAAATTCCTTTCCATGGAATTTTCATTTTGGCTTGAAATGGAATTTTCATTCTTTTTTATTTCTATGGAATTTTCAGTTTTATTTAAGTGAAATCTCGTTTTTTTCCTTGAAAATTCCATTTCATTTTTCCTTTCAATCGAATTGTCATTTTCAATTTTTGTTTTTTCTTTCAATTTTACTTTCACTTTTTCCTTTCAATTTCAATTTCCGATCCCTTTTTTTGTGCTTTAACATTCATTTTTAATTTTTCCTTTCAATTTTATATTAATTTTAACTTTAATTTTCATTTTAAATTTCATTTTCACATGGAATTTCAATTTAATTTTCATGTAAAATTTCATGTTCACTTTAAATTAATTTTAAATTTCATTTTCACATGAAATTTCTATTTAATTTCATTTCCCATTTAATTTTCAATTAAAATCTTATTTTAATTCACACTTCCATTTCATTTTATTATAATTTTCATTTCAAATTTAATTTTCGTTTTTAATTTAATTTTCATTTTCAATTTAGTTGCATTTAAATTTCTTTTTCACTTTAAATTTCAATCTGATTTCAGTTTAAATTTCATTTTTTTTAAATTTTTGATTTATTTTTTATTTCAAATTTCTTCTAAAAATGAATTTTAATTTTTAATTTCAATTTTATTTTCATTTCCAATTTCATTTCAGTTTAAATTTCGTTTTAAATTTCACTTTCACTTTACATTTCAGTTTAATTTAAAATTTCAATTTAATTTTTATTTCAAATACCGTCTAAAAATTGATTTTAATTTTTCATTTCAATTTTATTTTCATTTTTAGTTTCATTTCGTTTTAAATTTCATTTTGAAATTTCCCTTTCATTTTAAATTTCATTTTGAAATTCCACTTTCACTTTAAATTTCATTTTCGATTCCAATCCCCAATTTCTCGCCCACTTTTTTTCCTCCATTCAACTTTTCCCCTCAGAATTTCAGGTTTGGGGCAGTTTTCTGCTTGGGGGGTGTTGGGGGGGGGGGGGGAGGGGCAAAGTGGGGGGAGGGGCCTCCCATTTGCCCCCCCTCCCCAGGGGCACCCATAGCACCCAATGGGGGGGGGGACACCAGAGTGTGTGTGTGGGGGGAGCAAGGATATGGGGGGGGTCAGGGTGATGGGGGGTCCCATAATGGGGGGGTCCCATAATAGGGGGGGGTCCAATAATGGGGGGCTCCAAGGTGATGGGGTGAAACCCACAATGGGGGGGGTGGAATAAAGGGTCCTAAAATGGGGGGTGGGGGGAAATTGGGGGTCCCAGGGCCCACCTTAGGGGGGGTCCATAATAGGGGGAATCCCATAATGGGGGGGTCCTATAATGGGTGGGGGTCCATAATGGGGTTGATCACATAATGGGGGTGATCACACAATGGGGGGTCCCATAATGGGGGTCCCATAATGGGGTGGGTCCTATAATGGGGGGGGTCCATAATGGGGGGGGTCCATAATGGGGGGGGTCCATAATGGGGGTCCCATAATGTGGGGGTCCCATAATAAAGGGGATCCCATAATGGGGGGGGCCCATAATAGGGGGGGGGGTCATAATGGGGGGATCCCATAATGGGGGGAGGCATAATGGGGGGATCCCATAATGGAGGGGCCCCATAATGACGGGGGGCCCATAATGGGGGGGGTCCATAATGGGGGTGATCCCATAATAGGGGGGGTCCATAATGGGGGTCCCATAATGACGGGGGGCCCATAATGGGGGGGTCCCCTAATGTTGGGGGCCCCCCAATTCGGGTCTCCCATCTCCCATCTTGACGGGGGGGGGGTCTATCCCTTTAAGAGGGGGGGCACCCTTTAGAGCGCTAAAAACAAGGGGTGGGGAGGGGGGTCCCTGCCCCACACCCCCCCCCCCTTTACAATGGAGGGGTCCAAACCCCCTCATTGCGCCCTATAGCAAAGGGAAGGCCCCATTGGGGGGGGGGGGGGGGGGAGGTCTTACCTTGGCCTGGGCTGGTCCACAATGGGATGGAATGGGGGGGGGGTGGAATAAAGGGGGGGGGGGTGTCAAGGCAATGGGGTGGGGGTGGGGGGGGTCCTAATCTGGGGGGGGTTGGGATTGGGATGAGGGGGGGAGGATGAGGATGCTCGGGATGGAGGATGGGAAAATCCCGGTGATGGAAGGATGGGAAAAGGCGGGGGGGGAGGGGGGAAGGGGGGGGGGTGGAGGGGGGGGGAATGGGAGGGGTTATGAGGAGGGGGAGGGGTTTGGATCCGCCTTGGACACGTGATGCAGGCGGTGAGCACGTAAGCACCCCCCCCACATAGGCGTAACCCCCCCCCCCCCCCCCCATAGACACGTGACCTAAACTGGGCCATAGGGATTAT
Organism: Pezoporus wallicus; assembly: GCF_028554395.1. NCBI lineage: Eukaryota > Metazoa > Chordata > Aves > Psittaciformes > Psittacidae > Pezoporus > Pezoporus wallicus. The sequence continues at coordinate 6,586 of NW_026641323.1, forward strand.
CCCTATGGATGGATGAGGGGGAATCCTGCCCCCCCCCCCCCCCCCATAGGGTCAGGAAGGGACATGGTGATGGGGGTCTTATAGGGGTGCTATAGGGGTCTTGGGGGTCTTATAGGGGTGCTATAGGGGTCTTATAGGGGTCTTGAGGGTCTTATAGGGTTCCTATTGGGGTCTTATGGGGGTCTTAGGGGTCTTATAGGGGTCTTATGGGGGTCTTGGGGGTCTTATAGGGGTCCCATAGAGGTCTTATAGGGGTCTTGGGGGTCTTATAGGGGTCCTATAGGGGTCTTAGGGGTCCTATAGGGGTCTTGGGGGGGGTCTTAGGGGTCTTAATGGGGTCCCATAGGGGTCTTATGGGGGTCTTGGGGGTCTTATGTAGGGGTCCTGGGGGTCTTATAGGG
>NW_026641324.1:0-708 GCF_028554395.1 Pezoporus wallicus
AATGAACACTGGCTTCTGCTCAAACGGGAGAAGAATCATCAGGGAAAGCTAGTGCTGGGCCTCTTCAGCACACAAGCAGCTTTGCAACGGTGTCACCATCATTGCAGTCTCTCCTCGGTTTCATACCTAAAAGTCCATTTGAATCCAAATTCTCAGGTGGTCTCAGCTGCCCAGCAGCACAGTGAGTACAGCACGAACGTTTGGCATCTGCTCCCACAGCAGAAGAGCAAGGATTGAAAGCTGGTGCTGGACCTGTTCAGCACACAATCACCTTTACATTGGTGCCGCCATCGTTGCTTTCACTGCTCACATTCATACAGGAAAAGCATTTGAATGGAATCAGTCCAGAGCCTGCTCCCTGGTGGCAGCAACACAGCACAGAATGAACAGTGGCATCTGCTCACACGGCAGAAGGAGCAGCAGGGAAAGCTAGTGCTCTGCTTCTTCAGCGCACAAGCAGCTTTGCAACGGGGTCACCATCATTGCAGTCTCTCCTCGGTGTTCATACCTAAAAGTCCATTTGAATCCGAATTCTCAGGTGGTGTCGCTCAGCTGCCCAGCAGCACAGTGAGTACAGCACGAACGTTTGGCCTCTGCTCCCACAGCAGAAGAGCCAGGATTGAAAGCTGGTGCTAAACCTGTTCAGCACCCAATCCCCTTTACATTGGTGCCTCCATCGTTGCTTTCACTGCTCACTTTCACACAGGA
>NW_026641325.1:0-707 GCF_028554395.1 Pezoporus wallicus
CTAACTTGTCCTGCTTCTCCGAGGAGATACAGGGTCAGAGCCTCAAAACAGCCCCAAAACAGCCCCAAAACAGGACAAAACCACCCCAAAACCACCGTGTCCTGCTTCTCCTGTGGATACGGGGTCAGAGCCACAAAACAGACCCAAAACAGCCACAAAACATGACAAAAACCAGGCAAAAAACCAGCCCAAAACACACATAGCAAACTCCAAAACAGGCCAAAACCACACCAAAATCACCTTGTCTTGCTTCTCCTATGGGATACAGGGTCAGAGCCCCCAAACAGACCCAAAACAGGCCAAAAACACTCAAAACCCACCAAAAGAGACCCAAAACAGTCCAAAACCTCCTTATCCTACTTCTCCAATGGGATGCAGGGTCAGAGCATCAAAACAGAACAAAAACAGGACAAAAACAACCCTAAACACCCCAAAACCCAGCCCAAAACCACCTAGTCCTGCTTCTGCTATGGGATACAGGGTCAGAGCCCCCAAAAAGCCCCCCAAAAGAGAAAAAAGCATTCCAAAACCACTAAAACAGCCCCAAAATACCCCAAAACCACCCTGTCCTCCTTCTCCTATGGGATACAGGGTCAGACCCCAAAACACCCCAAAAACAGGACAAAACCACTCCAAAACCACCTTGTCCTGCTTCTCCTTTGGAATAGAGGGTCAGAGCCCCAAACAGACCCAAAACTGCCTCAAAA
>NW_026641326.1:2675000-2760000 GCF_028554395.1 Pezoporus wallicus
CTCTGTTCAAACTGTATCTGTAGTGAGAGGCCCAAAGCAAACACTGTAGCGTGGCACTGGGACTGAGGACATTGGGTTGCCAGCTTTGTATAGTGCACTGCTGCTTGCTCTCTGCAGAATCAAACCTTTGGTCTTGGTTCAGAGATCTTGCAAAAGTGCATGTGAATACAGGATTTTGTGGAACTATGTGTTAGCTCAGTGCAATTTCTGCTTACAAAGTTGAATATTTTTACTATCCACTTACTTCTAAATCATTTGAGGGTAAAGATGTTTAATTATGTCAGCAGTCAAACTTGAGACTGTGTCACCTGTATTTGGCTGTAATACTTAGAAACTCAGGGGCACAATCAAATATGAATGACAGGAAGACTAAGAATAATATAGCTTACTAGAAATTTTCTCAGCATTCAGTTGAAGGGTCCAGGTGCAGCCAGTTTGCCAGCTTAAAAAGAACCACAAATGTTTCAATCTCATGTCTCTCACTTTATTTTGTAGATAATACCTGTATATTATTGAAGAACAGGTGGAAAATGATAGCTAACTCAATAAAAAACAAAACCAAGTAGTTCTTTTGGTTCTTCTGGTCATTTTTCCTTGTACTACGTCTTGCAGCCATTAATTTCCCTATTTGCATTAAGGTTAAACCACAAAGAGATAATCTTGAATCCTGGCCCTGTTTAATCCAGTATTTAGTCAAGTGAAGTTTCTCTGTCTATACAGTAGGATGAAATCAGAATTAAGTGCAAAATATTCGTACAAATTTCTCTGCTGTGCATGGGATGAGGAACTAAAAAGCAGCTTGCAAAGCAAGCTACATCCAAAGACGGTAATTCCATATGATAAGTTTTGTACCAATGTCACATACAGCCAGTTAGAAACTACTTCAAAATCAGAGGCATCAAATTTCATACTATTTCATGTCAAAGATGCATGGCTGAAAAATTCCTATTAAAAACATGAAAACATGCCAAATGCAGAAAAACGAACAACTGAGCAAAAAGTGAGGCAAAGTGTTACTAATGTCTGCCAACTGGTATTATTCACAAGTACCATCAATCGCACATGAGCAACCTCCACTGCTGCTCCCCCAGAACAAGAAAACCCAGCTCACCCCTAACTTCTTGTAGTGTAGTTGTCCTGTTTGTGGCTAATGCTCTTCTCTATTGTTCAGAGATTTCCTCTAGTTCTGTGAATCTGTTTTAACCCTAGCCAGTCACATTGAAGCTGACAGTAAAAGGGAAGAAAAAGCTATTCAATTAAAACATCTTTAGTGCTATTTAGAATGCAGATGAGCCCCTCAGCAATGAGGAAATTAGTATTTTATGGTGAAGCATTTATATAGTTTATTCTATATTTGAACCATAATAAATTACATCCATTTTTTTACAAGAATTATAACTGACATGCTGTCAGAGCTGTACATGTACAGCCCTAGAAATATACATAATACTTTGAAAGCTGTCACATTCGGTACAGTTGTAAACATCACCCTGGGTTACCAAACTGTTATCTTTAGGTTTACTTCTTCGGATAAACCATGGGATCTTTGCACATTTCAACCAGAGAAAAATCAATTCTCTCTCAAACAGTTGCACAGTAGTTTGCCAGCCGTGCTTAAGTGCACAGCCTCATACTAGCTGAATTCTAGTGTGTGTCTGTTGCAAAATATCCACAGTCATGGACTTTTTAGTTTGGTCTGGGGAAACACTAAAGTAACTCATTGTCCTCCCTCATGCTGGCATTTTTCAACCCAAAAACGCCACTACGGTTCTAAATGAATAATTTTGCTGAAGACTATTTAGATGTATGTACTGCATTGCAATGCTATTACTACGGTGTCACTTCTGTAGACTGATGCTTACAAAATGCTTCTACTGTGTATAAAGTTTACAGCTCTTAATAAATCTGTTGAATTGTTTAAAAATATTGTTGGAGAATGATAGCTTTGTCATGGGATCCTCTAGGAGGGTTCAAGTTCTACAGGAATACTATTATTCTTGATTACGTTCTTTAGGATGCTGAAATTAAGTTACCTCAGATGTTTCCTTATAACTGAAATATTTTTATTTTTACTCCCTTGTATACATTCTTTCCTGTTTCAAGGTAGAAACCAAATGCAAAAACAATAAGGGTTTCCTCCTGGATATTTAATATAACTAATTAATAAACTACCTTGGCCTTGAATGAAGAGGATTTTAAACGGAGCTGTGATTCAGCTGCAGAAAGTGTGGTTAAATTGTGTCACCTCTGCCTCCAGAAGAATTTGGCCAGGATCCTGCATTGAGTTATCTGCCCCAAAACAAACCCAAGGGCTTCACTGGGTCTCAGACTGCTGCAGGGGTCCGGCAAGACTTGCTGGGCTAGATGAAGCTAACTTTGGGGGGAAAAAATGCTTTAACAGCTATTTCCATTGGGGTTTTATGTCCTGAAGAGAGCCTGGGGCTTTGTGACTGGTGGCATAGTGCGTTGTTTCTGCCCATTAGGTAGCACAAGTGGGGGCAGGTGCTGATGGCTCTATCTAAAAGAGGTTTCTGGGTCTGGCTGAAGCCAAGCTTGAGGCCGCAGGGAGCCAGAAGTTCAAAAAAATGAGGTACAGGAAACAGGTCAGCTCCCATGTGAGAAAGGACCTGGGAAACGGTGAAATTCAGGTGCCTCCACTTCAGCTGGCTCCATCTCCTTTTGGGGCAGCCCCTAACAGCCTGACACAGCTGCCAGGTAATGTCATGCGTTTTTTCCACTTCAGGTGGTAGAGGTCTCCACCAGAAAACCATCTTCTTGGATGGACTTGGATGCTTCTCCACCAAAAAGCATGAGCAAGTCTTCCCATTCTTTGGAGCTCTATTTATCTGAGGTCTCGTAGTGCCAAATAGCATCGGGGGTCCCACTGTAGTGGGCTGTGTCTCACAGAGAGACAGGAGGTGCCAAGCCCCAAGAGCAACCACCACTGCACACAGCAACGCTTATGCTGTTGTTACAGTTAATTTCCTCCTCTCTTCGAACCATCTAAATTCAGCATGCATTATCCTTCTGTTATTTATGTAAATGTTTAGATTAGGTAATATTTTATTCTACAGTGAATGACACCATAATCCTCCTTATTCTTTTCCTTTATCATAAATATTTAGTTTGTTTTTAGCTTGTGGGACTAAACACAACGTTTTCATTACTGTAAAATCTTCCCCTTTTCTTCTCCTGCAAGCATCCCTGGTCCCCTGGCAGTACTCTGCCTCCCAGAACATGCTAATATTGCTTGCATTACTGCAGGATTACCACAGTGAAGTATACACTTGGTATTATAATTCATAATGTTGCTTTAAAAGATTAACCACTCCCACGGCTGTGTCTGGTAATTACAGAGCAGACTTTTTTATTTAACAAAGAGCAGTGTGCACAAAATGACTGGCAAGGAGGTGTTTGGGGTGTGCTTTGTTTTCCAACCTCAGAGAAAACCAGATACAAAATTGATAAAGGAACACGAGAGTGGATTTTAAGCTGAGATACTTCAGTATATTAGTAATTTAACGGACTTACATGAAGGAGATGGCGCATTGGGCCCTGGAATGTCACAGACTGATGCAGTTGGCAATTGCTAGCTCAGAATACTTCCACGAACAAATCCAAAATGATGAATAGACCTTCTGGAGTTTTCCAAGCAAGCGAGCAAGCTGGTGAAGAGCAATAGTTACTTTAGCCTGTCAAGGTTCGTTCTTTTTCAAAACTTCAGTCCTCCCTTGATGCCTTCTAATGGTTTTCTGAAACACCAAAACGTTTTTGCATGAACAACATTACCCATTGTGCTTTAGTTAAATGCATTTCAATGTCAGACATAGTCCTGGTTTGAAATTGCCTGCTACCTACCCCTTCCTGAGAGGATCTCCAGGGAGGGCAGCCAGATTGACTTTAATCGGCCAAAGACAGAGAATGGGTTCTTAATGTAATAAACCGATTGAGTATGCAAAGTCACATTAATATGTGGGACCTTGATCAGTTTTTATTAAAGGATGAGGAAATGGTTTAATTGCTGAGTGACAAGAGCATGTGTTTGTTAAATTGCTTATTTGTATTTATTTCAAATCCTTGGGGAACATGGTAATTTCTCCCATTGTTGTTTGAAAATGTGGGTCTGGCACCCAAACCAACCGCACTCAACAGAGACTGGTCTTGTACCAAGTGTTGTTTCATTAATATTTACCACACTCCCATTTGGCGAGGATGGCAGCCCTTAGAGCAGCAAAGGGATTCTTCCTTCAGTCTCTCCTCGCTTGGCTTGTCCAGAGCCAGTCATGCTGTGACAAAGTTGGAAATCTTGTACTTAAATGAGGAGTCACTCACTGTCTGTTAAATGAAAGTAGCTTTTAAAGGCTGCTGAATGGTAGAGCAACACTTAACGGATTGTTCTTGCTTTCACAGCTGGAGATGTAATGGTTGCACACTCTTACAGAAAACTCCTAAAAGATCTCAGAGCCTGAGGCAAAGCCCGTTGAAGCTGTTTGTGTCTTTCCATTCATTAGACTGGCCTTTGATCAGGTACTAATACATAGTGATAGCTTTCCTATACCTTTTCTGAGTGGAGTTTTAGAGTAGAACTGTTCCCTGCTATAGGATTGCAGCAGTCCTGACGATAGATCTGCAGCTGATCAGCAGCCTCGATGGTACAGTGATGCCTGGCACTCCGTGCTGGGAAGTATTAAGTTTGCTGTGAATTTACTTGAAAAGTCCCTGACTAGCAATCATTCTAAATATAAAACTTCCTGACATCCTAATACTTCTTTCCTCTCAATTCTTGCCTTACATTGGAAGGTCAGTTTTCCATCCAGAAGCACCACCTGGAAAAGCTTTCCTTCCTGTTTTCTCTAAATTAGCAATTTAAAATACCTTTTTTTGATGGAGGAGGATAGACAGTTGCTGATGATTTGGGTTCTAACCAGCTTTCCAGTTCAGTATCCAGCACTGTAGAATGCATCTACTTCTGTAGAAGGAGCCTAGGAATAGTCGTATCAATATACATTACAGGCTTGTCATAACTCACTCATTTCCTATTTCAAACAGGAGGAAATATACTTGAACATATCTGTTGTATCTGTCAAGACTTCTCATTTGTCAAACTATTAGTGGTCCCTCTGTCAACATAAATAAATCTGTCCATAAATCTTGACAGGTATAATCATTTGTTGCATTTGAAAGGCAAGTCTCTAACATTAGACCCCTTTTGATTCCTAACATGATTATCTTTAAAGAAAGACATTTCAGATGCCTTCTGAATCTGGCCTCTGTCAAATGATTTCTCCGCTCTTGCTGAGTTATCTACTCTTACGAAGTAAGCAAAGGCATAGTTCCTGCTGTCAACTCTTTTGAAGACCACAGGAATCATTGGCATTTTCGCGGCTCTGAGGCCGTATCCTGCAAGCATTTATGTTCCTGTTTGTCAGACTGTGCTCCCAGTATGCTTATTGTTCTTTACAACTAGGTTTCTCATTCCTATTCTGAGCCATTCTTCTGGCACCAAGTTGTCCTTTCTTTACTTTTGGGAAGCTATCAAAGAACATTCTTTGAAGGTATTCCATCTGACACTGCCGATCTTTGCAGCACTGTTGTTGTTGGCAAACAATCCGTACCCATATAAGAGAATTAAGTCTCTGAAATGGCCATTTAAATATGGGCTCGAAATGGCTGTTTAAATATGGGCTAGCATAACTTAAGATTGAATTCCATAATACCAACACGCACTTTGCAAGCTCCCCTGCTGCTCTGTGGCACACTGAGGAGCTCCAGCCTTACAAGGCTCTTCAGAGAGATATGAAGTGACCTTGTTTCTGTGCTTGATGGCCTTATGTTTGTAATTTTGCCTGCCTCATTAAGTTAACAGCTATCCAGCATTCACCAAGCTGGAATATGAAGTGAGGGTCTTTGGCCAGATTTCGGTGTCTCAGCAGACAGCTCTGGCATATGACCCAGAAATTGGTCAGTGCACAACTGCCAGAAGGCAACCAGCAAGTCCACAGCTTGCATGGCTTCATAACATTCCCTGCCACATGGAAAACCTAAAGCACATGGTTAGAATGAGCCAGGAGGCTGCTATGGCTGGGTTTGTGGGAACTACACTGAATCCCCTGGGAGCTCCTGCAGGAGCTGTGGTACTTGGTACCCAAGCTCCTGTGTGTCACGGGCATGCCCAGCTTATACAGTCATGGCAAAATTAGCTAGTGAGTGCTGAGGATCCCAAGACTAATGTGCTCCCTTCAGTCTTCTGAAGAAAGGAAACCTCTAGTGTCTTTTAAAAGGTATTTAAAGTTCTTCATATTCTCTCTTTTAACTTTCCACTCCTTCAAATCATCTGTGGTTTGCTGCAGCAAAGATTTTTAATTGACAGAATTTCAACTTGTGCTCTAAAGAGACTCGCTACTTCACAGGTCCTTTAGCTTCATGGGGCCTTCATACCATGTGGGATATTTCCTGCTTTCTTCAGTGGATCCTTACCACTGAAATTAAGTTTTTTTGATGAGTTGCAGAAGAAGCCTATTTACCAAGAACAATTATTTCAGAGACATATTGTTTTGCTCTGGACTTTATGATGCTTTATACAGGATGTCCAGATGCAGAGTGTCAAAATGCAGCTGTTAGGTAAGGTTACCATCTGATTCACAGCTCTCAATGCAGACAGTTATTAAACTGCATTTTTTTTCCATGTTGAGTCACAATTTAAGATAATATTTTATTGGAGCTGACAATATGCCAGAGCCTTAGAGATCTATACTCACATGGTAGGTTGGGAGTAAGGGAGGGAGTTCAGTCCTTCACTTCAAGGCAGGGAATCTAGAGAAGTATTTAGTTACATTTGTGTACCAAGTTGGTTCTAATTAAAACACTTAGAAATATTTAGTCAAAGAAGACTTGCTGACAAAACACAGTAAGACTCTTGGTTTGTGTAAACCTGTTGAAGCCAAGGAGATAAGTACCTTGCTTTTATAGTGCTGCATGAGATGGGTCATGTGCTTAAAAGCAGAATACAAGACCATCCTGGTTCAAACCATCACCCGCATGTCTTGATATCACTGGAGGGTCTGCAGGACTCTGCAGCCTCCACGTGAGAGCTTCTGAGGGTCTGAATTATGGAGGTAATTCATAGATTAATCTACACCCTGGCCTTTTGCATCTGTGCCTATCAGTGCTCCCTGTACAACCAGTATCCGCTACATCTCACCACTGCTGTTTCTGGTTTTCTTTCTCCTGGCCAGGAAGGATGCTGGGCTCTACAGCTTCCTTTTCTGTTGACTGGCAAGATGGTACTTTGTCAGGTAACTGCTGTTGCCACCAACTGCAAAGCTCACTGCATCTAGAGTCTAATGACACCTTCTAAGCGCTTCTTTTATGCGTTAACCTACTTGGAAGCAGAGGCTTATGTGCAAATTCTCTCTGTATTTTGCGAAGCCTGGAACAGAAGCCAGATCTGAGCTGAATTTCCCCCTTCCAAGAGCCAGCTGAATCAAAATTCCCTGATGCAGACATCCCCAAATTTTATGGGTGCAAAAGATGTCTTGATCCAAATTTTGCAGTTTGCTCCCATCTCTGCTTAAAACATAAAATGTATGTTTTTAGGGAAAAAGGATATAAACATCTTGTTCATGTTTGAGCTGAGAATGTCTTTTTTCTGTAGGCTGTCAACACAACTTCAAATGCATGCAGCCTGTCCAATCTGACAGACAATTTGCATATTTGTGGAATGCTAATGCCAAGTTACTGTATACATTTGTACATGAAAGCATTAGAAAGTTTGAAGGATTAAAGGTGGAAATGTATCCCCCTCGGCCTCGATTAAAGATCAAGACAGCACATCAATAGATGGCTGACAAATAACTGCTGCTTTGCCGTTTGGAATGGCTTAACCCAAAAATAATAAAATCCAAGCTATTTCCTAGGACACAAATAGCTGAGGGCTTTACACGTGCTAATTGCCGGAGCGTTGTTTTAGCCTTTAGAGAGTGTAATGTGGAGTCTGGCACATTCAGTGTGAGCCCTCTGACACAGCGACCCTCTTTTGTTTCTCCACTAGCTGTCTGCCTGGGACACAGCTAGAGCTCCAAGGGCCACCCCAGTGTAAATGCGTAAGTGTCAGTTTCTAGGGCTGTACCTTCTTCCGTTTGCTTTCAGGTCCTGGAAATTTCTTTGAGGCCAGATGGAGGTGCTTGGCCCATGTAAAAGCGACTTAGTTTGCCATGAGATGGGTGTCAGGAGGAGCAGCAGCAGGTGCTCCATGGTTTTCCATAGAAAGATGCTTGCTTGGCTGCATGCGTCAAGATATATTTTAAAGCCTGGCTCTAGACACACTGATTTGAAAATGGAGACTTTGAGTCTTAAAAACAAAATATGCTGAAGAACGGATTTGCATGGCTCCTCCTAAGGATCAAAACCTGATATTATTTATTTTACTTGTACTAAAAAATAACTTCAGTAAGATGTTCTGTGTTGGCCAATGGGTATAATTTAGGACCAGACATTGGCAGCACAGGACAGAGAAAGCAGGAGCTAGTCAAATCTTTCCCCCAGTCTTTGATCCAAAACATGAATATTGCTTTGATTCAGAAAGAGTTTGGCCAGCCTTTTTCGCAAACGGTTGCATGTCTCCGCGCTTTCTGGCTGGGGGAAGTGGAAGTGGCAAAGCCTCAGATACCTGGGAACCAAGAGCTGAAAACTCTCCTGGAAACTTCTCATGGTCTAACAAAATTCCCGGGCCAGCTTCCAGCCTGAGCGGATACAGACAACCAGCCAAACTGAGCCACCAAATCTGTCAAGATTCAGTCATCATTTAGGAAAGAGGGAGTTTATAAGAGCTGGACACCCAAATCTGTTTAAATCCCAGTGGGAGTTTTGCTCCTCAATTTCTTGTACTCCACTGCAAATTCTTGTCTACTCTCTTCAAATATTTTGAAGAACTTGGGCAACACTTTCATTATAGATTCACCTCTCCACCAAAATTACAAAAGCACAAAACCTTAGATGCAGTTGCTGGAAGTGGGCAATTTAACACATCTACCCCAAAAGCCCCAGGCTACACCAGAAGTCTTGACCACAGAGAGCTCTGCGCTGTCACAAGACAGGTGTAACTCTAGGTACCCCAGTCTGAAAACTTCAGCCTTAATGCACTGAGAAAAGTATGCTGTTGTTTTAAAGCGCATTACTCAGAGGCTGAGATGCCTTTCTACTGGGAGCAGCATTACAAAGCCAGTCTCCGCCTGGATGCCTATTCCAACATGGATCTGACAATTCACATGTAGGAAAAGCCCTCTCATGCATTCACGGTTTAGATGACCTCCATATATTTGTTTAAAAAATAATTAGGCTTGCTTAGCTTCTGTACTGTTGCATTTTCCTTGTTTTCCTAAAGTAGCTTTTCCTGTAGCACTCCCAGGCCGGTACAATGCTGGCTTTTAAAAGTGATTTGTCTGTTACCAGGCAGTTTTAAACTTTTACTTCCTAAGTCCTTGCAAACCAGCAATACAAGGGGACTAAAAAAATCTCCTGGGGATTGTTTTTATAGTAACAGTGAAAGCTTAAAATGCTGCAGCAGCAGCAGCCAAATTATTTTTCTTTTAGTGGAAACGATACCAACAACTGGAGTCTACACACAAATCAGTTTAAAGCTACCCATAAAAATGACTAACAAACAAATGAGTACTGCATTTCTTTTTATCATTTACTCCTTATAAAAAGCGACAGTTTGAAGGCTACCAATTTGGCAAGTTATTTCTCCTCTATAGTCAACAGTTGTTCAGTGATTAAAGAATATATAAAACATGGGCATATACATGCTAATACAGTCAAACATTTTTGGGTGGTTTAGGACGCAGTTCACTTTCTTTCTCACTCACTAATAGAAAACCAGGTAAACCTGTGCAAAATTTAGTCACTGGGCAAAGTTTGATTTCAGAAATCATTTTCAGGAACATGCTCATGACTAAAGTCCAAGTTCTATTTACTTTCTGTTACACCCCTAAATTGTTCAGAAGAAGGGTGTCCAAAGATATGCTGTTACCTCAGGGCATAGAGGAGTATTTTCTCCCATGACTGAACAAATGACTGCTTCAGCACAATTGAAATCAAACATTTAAAATATTATTAATTACTAATGCTAATTGTTGAGAATTTTTTTTTTTAAAGAAGTCCTACATGCTATCCTTAGGTAATTACTTTTTTAAATCTATTCCTAAAAATTTTACTTGTTGGCTTCTAAGTGTCTCCATCTCTCTTGAAAACGGCATTTATGTTTTGAACTCACTTACTTAGGTTGGTTTTGAAACCTTTGCCTGATATTTCATCATCTATTTGCTGGCAAAGGCCCCTTCCATACCTGCAAGCAGTAAAAAGTATATTACTTCTGAAAGTAAAAGCTAAAAATAATACCAGACTCAGTCAATATAAAGGCAAAATAGAAAACCATTAGTTCAAGAAACTGAAACAAGAGAACTTAAAGCTCTGGCTGCAGAGCAGGGAAATGCTTCAGAAGAGATTTGCAGCAGTTGCTGGTCTAATGTGTCCATTGCAGCACATGAAAAGGTTAGGCAGATCCCTGGGGTATTGTTAGATGCTGGCACCATGGCACATGCACCATGGCACATGCACCACTGCATCTCTCTATTAGGATCTGTGATGCAGGACCCATCGCTCCAGTAACAACTGTTTTACCTGCCCAAATAAGGTATTGAAGGCAAGGGCAAGTATTTTATATGGAGTGTGTGGCTGTACACTGAACCCGATCATTCATCTTCAAGTTCAATATGCAAGCACTTGTGTGTTGGCCATCCAAATAGTGTGTTTATCAATCAGGTGAAATAATAATAGTGGAGTTTATCAGGTCCTACAGAAAAGGAAAAATTTCTCATATTCTGAATCCTCCACAAAGACTTCATTAGCTAATAATTACTTATTAATTTGCATTAGTAGTAGCAGTGAGAATTAGAGAAAAAATCCTGGTCCATGAGATTGAGATTAAGCCAGTAACTTTCCAAACCAAAAAAATGTCTTTGTTCTGAGTACTTTCTAAAATGGCCACTATTACTGTGAGAAACTCTGTTCCAGTGTATATAAAACACAGTGGAATAATAACATCTTATTTGATTATACAAAGTAGTTTTTTCCTTAGTGTTTTAGTTCTCAAAATTCCCAGAATACACCACATTGAAACTGCTCACTTGAGAAATTAAGTACCGTATGTGATAAGACAGTCATGTGAAATTTTTAAGCTGTCATTAAAAATGATTATAATTAGGACAAACTATATGAAAATGCTTTAAAATTGAGACCCTGGTGAATTAGAAATTAAGGGGTATATTATGTATTATCATGTTGAAGGGCAGGGATTTACGCATGTAACTCCCATTAACACTTATGTGAGTTGCAGTCACAAATCCCCATGCCTTGCAATGAGCATCCCCCCCCTTGTTTGTTGTCGCTGAACCACCTCGTCTTTCACAGTACTCCAACACAATACTTCTGCCTGCTGAGAAGGAGGGGAACAGCAAATCAGAAGTTTAAACTGTTTTCCTTTACAAGTCTAGGCCCCCAGATAGAACCAAATGTAATTCCTCTAAGCAATAGCTGTACTCCCTTGAGTAAGACTTACTTATGAAAAGTGACTGTCACAGTCTACTCTTCCTTACAACTCCTCCTATGCTTTTCCTTATGCTTAATAACTAGGGGTTGGGCTGCAATCATTTTTATTATGTCTTCTCTAAATGTAGGAAGCCTGTTGCTGGGGGTGGGCTTGTAAAAGCACCTCTGTCAGGAGCCTTCAAAAGGAGCTGCGTTCACGACGGTGTGCAATTCCCACTTGGCGAGGGAATGTATACATGTATAATACCATAATGACAGTGTACCCCAATTAAACACACCTCTTTCTTACACTGGTGGGGTGTAGAACTAAAGCCTGAGTGGTGAACAGGAGTCTACTCAGTGACTATACTGGGCTTTGTGTCATGGTTAGGTGAGGATTGAGCTGCTGGGGTTTAGGCTGCAAAATGCTGCCTGTTCACTTTAATTTAAGTCTCAGGATAGTTGGTGCTTTCCTTATAGCGCCAGCATTAGTAATCACATGAGTTTGTATCTTGTTTTTTACTGGGAAAAAAAAAATGTAGCTCTTGTCCTTACAAGAGAAACTTTAATAAGTGAACCCTAAAAGTTTTGTTTTTTTTTAATTATTATTATTTTTTAATTTTTGATCTGTATACAGAAATATATAATTTTGGTCATGGAGTCTCTCTTGTGCTCTCATCATCCCGTTTGCTCCTTTTTACATCCTTGGATTTGTCAGTACTGATATCACTAAGGTAAGCTATCTCATCTGTAGCTTGGGGTTTGCTGAGAGTACTAATAGGACTCAACAGAAATGTCTTGTCCTACTGCTTTTATAAATGAACCCACACTACTTCTATTTAAAAGACATTAAAAGAATGGTCATATTACCACATTACAGCTTACAGCAAAGAAAAACATGCTACAAACCACAGCTCATACTTCGTACCTTCCTATGGCATTGCAAAATTATAATTATACTAATACACTACATTCTTCACAACATATTTTCCCTGGGGCCAAATAAATAAATCTAAATAAAATAGATACATGTAGAGTCAGTATCTCTCCTATTTTATTAATTAGCACCTGAGCAAAATGTTTTTCCACCCTGTTGCCAAGTCAGAAAAAGCACTGATGAATTTTCTAGTAAAGTAATGAATGCCAGGTTTATTTCTTTATTGGTACCTGTGGATTCTGTTGTATTTCTTGTTAACAGATGCAAGCGGGCAATATAACTATTACATCAGGCAACAATATAGAAACCCAGGCAGTTCCTAAGCAACAGCCCAGCACTGATTCTTGCCAGCTATTCTCTAGGATTCCCTCAGACACAGTAAGTGAAGAGGAGTTGGACAATATAGTCTAATTTTGAGAAAGGAATAAAGCATGAAACTGGTGATTTTCAAAATCATATTTTTGCAGATTTCTTACCAAATCAAAAGAGCTAAAATTGAAAACTGTCAAAAACATTTCAGCTCAAGAGCTGCATAAACTTTTCCATTGTTCAGGCAGCTAAACAGACACAGCTATTTTGCTTTGTATCCTGCCCACAAAAATAACAAAAACTAAAGATCATCATAATAGAGCCTCTTCAGCTTGTTGGACTGAAACTGGATTTTGCAGTGTTTCTTTTTGCAGATTCACTCATCGGTTTAGCCCAGAAGTAAAACATTTTTAGTCTGTTCTGTGTGAATTCCACAGTCAGTCAAATCTGGATGCTGATGGAAAAATTCATAATAAATCATTCTGCTTAAGCCATATAGACTGTGTGTGTGCGCACATAATTTTGTGTGTACACAAGATAAAAAGGTGCATTTCAAAGCAATGTCACTTTCAGATGTCACTAGATGATACAGTTTCTTAGCCTACACATTGCATATTGTAAGAAGGACATCTGCTTTATATATAACTGGAGATTCAATGAAGCAGCAAGCTGGGATCTTTTTTATTATCCATAACTTTCCTTGCAATGGACCAATCCAAGCTTGGGCTCTCTCGGTATTTGGAGAACATTGTTTCCACACTTTGGTTTAGTCCAATATGGCACTCTGTGTCAAGCTCAGGTTTTGAGCCAAGCTTCTATGAAGGATGGTGCTCTTTCATCTATGTATGAATTATGTCCTTTCAGAAAACAGTTTATATTTAGAATAAATAAGAACAGACATACATGCACAAGCGCATACACTTATGGACCCAAATGCACATGCTTCCAGGAGCACAAACATGAACAAGGAGAAAATATTGTAAACCAGATGTTCTCTGGGTTTGAATGCTCCATTGGTTTCCATACACCATGTAAGGTTCTGGTCTGCTAAGGGAGCAGAAGTAAGTTCGGCACAGGAGCTTGCAGAGCTAGCAGTTTTACCTTGCTTGGAAGGTGGAAAGTGGTGACTTTCTTCACTGAAGACTGATTTTTGCAGAAAAACCTGATGACATTTCCAAAACAAAATTCTCTGTTGAGATATTTGAGTTATGGGCCAAAATACTTCCCTTTTTTGGCCAAAAATATATAAATCAAACTCATTCACAAGAGCAACGGTTGCATGTCTCCAGCCTCTTGCTGTCTGGGCTCCTCTCCCCCTTCTTTTTTTACAGACCACGTTAAGAGTGTGCAAGATGGAGATACTGAACTTCTGGGCACTGCAGGGTGTGTGGCTGCAGGGGTGGGAAACATCCCAGGCACCCAGACTGTGCCCCCCTGCAAAGGTACCTGTGCAGTGGATATCATTCAATGGCTTTTCTCTGATTTCTCTACCAAGCTGTTCCAGTTTTCAGGTATTAGATATTTTTCAAATAAGCAGTAAAATACTGTTTGAGAAACAGACACTTTCTGCTCCCTCAAAGGGAAGAGAAGTATGCATCTCAATGAAACCCCATTGTCTATTAAAAAACCGTTTTGGTAAAACAAAGTCACCCAACCATACAACTCAGTCCACACAATTTCCATGTGTTTCCACCCTCTCCTCCTTCCCCTCCCAATCTTCAAGCCATTCCCTTCCTGCCTGATACATGTTGACATGAGAATTAAATCACTAAGAAGTATGAATGCTTTAGCTTTAACAGAAAGCCAGGTTACTATTCCTAGCATGGAAAGTTAAATGAAATCATGCTGTGAGTGAATTCCTATTGATTTCTTCAGGATTGATCAGAAACATTTGTCAAACTTTTGTTTTCTTTCTGTCCTACATCTTCTTTAGACACATAGTTAAACATACTAAGGAACGTTTACATTTTAAAAACGTGTTCTAAGGTCTTTGTATAAACATACATGTAATAAAAGTGACTGGTGATTTATACTATCTATACACATATGGATACTTTATTTTCTAAGCCAAGGTTTTAAAGAATAGGTGCCTGAATTCAGACACCTAAGTCTATGTTTACAGTCTTTGGTTGCATGGTTTTCAAACATGTTAGTACTCAGAAACTCTCCTTTTTCTGTAAACTTTAGGTGCCCAGAAGTTTTAGGGGTTTCATCCATTAGAAGCAGAAAGGGAAAAATTAAAGTTTATAAACACACAAAAGATGTAAAGGCAAAAATAAGAAAACTATAAATCCACAGGGTTTTTCCCCCACATTTAGTTGAAGAAAATGGTGTAAGGCACGTGAGTACAATCCAGCAGATTTATGCTTGCTAACTGAATTTGACCTAAAGTCCTCATTCAAAGCATTTGTCTTTTCTCCTTTAGGTTCACACTGAGGCCTCTGGTTTCAAAAATGTGTGTGTGCTTCTGCACCTAATGTATATGCATATTCAGTGTGACTGCATATGGAAACAGAGCATCCATGCCAACAATTTTACAGCTAACAGGCTTTTTGCATGTGCGAGTCTCTGAGGGTTGTCTGCTATTGGGGTAATTGCTCATGTAAATCCAGTGGGCAGTCACACACATAGTTATAACGTGTACAGCTGTATTAATACATTTCTTTTTTAAACCAGCTAGCAAAACCAAGCGAGAAAAATGATACAGTTTTACACACCTGGACCTTGAAATAACAATAATAGAAAATCCCTAAAATCTGATAATGGATCTTGAAATTATGTGGTTCAGCTTTCAAAACCTGCCCCTGAGTCCTCCTCATAAACACAGGTCGCTCATATACAGGCACTCTAAGATTTGTGGGTTTAATTACAAACAAATTATTTTTTGATGTAGTAAAACATAAATTGATGCTGTTCTAAAATCTAAAGGGAGAATATGCAAAAAACAAAACAAAACACCTAAACAACTAGGAAGAAATAAATAATTATAGAACTAGAAAAAGTTAGTGGAGCAGCTGTGTAAATAAGACGAACAATGTTAAAGAATAAAAGGAAACTTCCAGAGCCACTTGGGATGAGGAGGGAGCCTAAAACCACTGATTGCTCTAACTGGGTCTTGCTCATTGGTGTGCCTGTTTTTACTGCCAACTCCAAGTCTGTATTTCCTTGAAAGGCACCGGAAGAAGGGAAGGAAAATGAGGTTATCCTATAAAATAATCTATGACTATTTGGTAAGGGCACAGAAATAGAGAATGAAGCAATGGTTTAATATTAGGACTAGAAGCTGCATGAAGTAAGTCATTAGCTGAACATTTACTTCATTCATCATTCCACAGCAAATGTTGAATTGTGTTGAAGTCAATGAAAAACTTTCACAGTTTGGCTGCAGGCTTTGCTGAATGACACTGCTTGTCCGTGGAAACGCTTTGAACCTCAAACACCGAGCTACGTTTGTGCACAAGGAGCTCCAGACTTGCAAGCTGGCGAGGTAAGAAAGGCATCTTCTAATGTCCTGGGGGTAGGGGATGTGTGGTTTTGGAGCTAGTGGGTGAATTCTCCATTCTTAATCTGAATTTTGTAACAGTCTTCAAGGACTTGGAGGTAGAGTAGGATCAGCAGAGAATAAAAACGAAATCAATGTACATGTTCCTGTTGTTGCTTAGAAGTTATATATAGTAAGCCAGTACTATAAAATACCCTGGTTCAGTCTAACTAGATATCTGCTGCTTGCATGTCTCAGGGTGTCAATTAAATTTTTGAGACCTTACTAAAAGACAAGGTGCTGGGAAGAAACTATTAGTTAAATCCTAATGATTATTATTTGTCAGGTCCTTACTCTGTAAATGAATGCAAGACTTCGAAAAAGAGCCAGGGATGCTCCCTCTGGACGGGAGCTACGTATTTCTCTGCAGAGACTCAGTGCAAAAAGTTGAGGCCATGCTGCTTTGCAGACATCAACATGCTTTGATCACCACAGAGAACAGAGCTACCTCTAGTGCTCAGGATTCTCCGCATTGATTTACCGTGATACCTATGATATTACTGTTTACAAGAGATGGGATTTTTTGTGATGCTGATTCCAGTCCCCAGTGTGACCTGGATCAAGACCACAAGTAACAAACATCCTGTTAGTGTAAGAGCAGTTCCTATATGGAGAAGGACCAAGCTGCATGCAGACTGGATGTAAAAGGTGTAGAAAGGCTGGGGAATTCATTAACAGTTCCCTTGGCAATCACATCCCTTACCATCCTCCTGCCTTGCCAGCAAGGGCTTTACAGTAGGAAACACACCTCCCAGCACCTGCCCAAATCTTGCAATGGCAGCCAGGGTTGCTACTAAACAAGAAGACTGAGCTGACAATGCTCTTCAGCTCATTGCAGCATCTACTCAGCGCAGTACAACAGCTCTGCCATGTACGCAAGCTCACATATTGCCAGTCCCTAACCAACACAAACTGAGATGCACCCTGCTGTTACCTTGGCAAAACAACATAACCTACACAAATGTATACAAAAATTGTTTTGCTGTCCTGCCGCAGCTGTGATTATTGCTGGTACGTGCTAAGCACCATGAGCCACTGTTGGTTGTGCACGTTGTGCAAGACCAGAGTTACTAGCCCATGGGTCTGACTTACTTAAACTGGCAAGGAGCCAATGCTCTGCTGTAGATCTGCTGGAAGGCAGAAAAGAAACCTGGTGAAGAA
The DNA here is from genome assembly GCF_028554395.1 of Pezoporus wallicus. Lineage (NCBI taxonomy): Eukaryota > Metazoa > Chordata > Aves > Psittaciformes > Psittacidae > Pezoporus > Pezoporus wallicus. The sequence continues at coordinate 2,692,535 of NW_026641326.1, forward strand.
CGGTCTGAAAAGACTCCCTTTGTGCCAGTATGCTAAGTAGAAAGTCACTGCTGAATACACATGGGCCAGATCCAAACTCTGTTTAACACTGTGGGAATTCTTGTGCTGACTATGATGGCCTTTGCTGCAGCCCATGGGCTCTGACCTTCCTCATCCCATGCAGCTGTACAGTCATCTCTGTGAAAGCTCATGTATTATAAGCATGAAATTACCTGTAAGCTTTCTAGAACAGATTTGTGTCAGTGACATGAACAAATCGAGGTACACAACAAGAGAGACAGGATCCGATACCTCTACAAGGTTAAGTCCGTTAGTTATGGACAGAGTTACTTTGGAGAATCCTGTAAATAGCAAGAAAAGGGAAATAACACCACTTGGGGAAAATCTTCAGGCCAATGAATCCAGAGGAGTTTAACCATTGATGTCAGTGGGACAAATACTGACATTACATAAAGCACATGGATGTTATGAAATACAAAGCCTTTTAGAAATGAGGCCAAGCTCACTAATTGTTTTCCACCAGGTTCATAGTTCCCAGCACAGGACCACATCCACTGACACAGCTGTTGTTTTCAACCTGGCATCTTCCTTTTGCTATTCATATTTTTGCATAAAGGTGGCTGCAAAATTACTATGCCATCTCCTTCAGCAGTCAGAAGGGCTCATACTGGGCCAAGATAAGTGTTTGGAAATTGATGCTTAGGAACTGAATACGCCCTGTTTGAATTCTTTTGCAGCTATGAAACATGTGAAGCCTGCCTGATGTCTACTCAGTTCCCTGAACACGGGCCACGGGAGAAGAAAGCCAATGCAAACTGTGCTCCAGCAGGACTGGACTTTTAGAGGGTTTCTAAGGAAAGGCCATCCGGCACAAATTAAAGCAGACTTGTGGGCCCTGGCCCTCACCAGCCGCACTGTCACTGCCACAACACATGTATTCAAGGATGGTCATGCTCTCTTTGACTTTGAGGTTATACTGTTGACCCAGTGCCTGGGCCACCCTTGGTGAGCTTACAAACCATTTGCTGTCAGTCATGCTCCCATGTCCCACATCCTAGATTCACTAGGATGTGGGCAAACTCTACTGCTACTTTTGTACAACCGATTGACTGCGAGCCATATCCTTCCCCAAATTTCATCACAATTTTCTCTGGTTAGTAGATGCTTTATTGCTGTTATTATGAAGTGCAGTTGCTGTATGATGTCAGATAATAGTCATGTTGAGGTTGGGGTTTTTTTCAGTCTCCTTTGCCAAGTCTGAGTTACTTACTTCCTGACTGAGTTGATTTGCTACCTTAATTTTTAGAACATATTGTTTAAGTAGCTTCATGATTTTATGTGTGTGTGCATGAAAACAAGCAAAAATGAATTCTAACTGAAATCAATCAATCTATCTATCATCTATCTATCTATCTATCTATCTATCTATCTATCTATCTATCTATCTATCAATCAAAATGTGTGTGTAGAATAAGTAGGTATCTATTCAATAGGGCAATAGTGGTCTTAGAATTTAATTACAACCGGAGTTCTAATTACCTGGTGTTCTAAATCACTGTCCCATCCTGCATCTAGGAGAGTTACAGCAAGATAAAGCACCTCCATGTAGCTTTTACCTGATAGTAACATTTCTACGATTGCAAAATCTGGCAAGAGAGTCAAACACTACATTTTCTCAAAGGTATGTAAAGCATGCAGAGCTCATGGAGAGATTAACAAGTTTTCTGTGGAAGGAGCATACATCTGCTAGGATGAGGAGAGCCTTCACTGATGTGCCACTTGTAAATGCATATGAACTCTGTAATAGGTGTGGTGCTCTTTCTCAACAGCTGTGATCTTTTCATTGTACCTCTTTTGCTGAATTCAGATAAAAGCACTTAATTGTCAACAAATCTAATATCTGTTCGTGTCCCACTTGAAAGGGTCAAATGAAATCTCCCACCAGAGAACAAAAAACCTCAAGCTCCCCAGTGAGTATGGGTGGCAACATGCCAAGAGAAAGGGGAGGAGAGGTAGTGTCTCTGGTGCCTCAGCAGAGCAATGATGTCAAGAAGCATGAAAAGCACTCTCCAGGCTTGCACACAGCCACATGGCAAGAGGCAGGATAGCATGGCAACCAGACGTGAGCTATGAAATCTCCTCCCTTCTGAGCTGCTGGGGCACAGCCTCCTCCTCTGAGACTCCCAGAGACCAGATGCAGCTATTTGGGGTTGCTGTCTCATGGTGGAGGAGGTCAAGAGACAAGGGTGTTCAGGCTGGAGTGGGACCCCACTGCAGAGCAGGAACAGCCTCTTGCTGACTTCACAGTCCTAGGCAGTATTTCCAACGTACCTGGTTCTGCAGGGAGCAAAGGTTCAGGAAGCTGGAGAGGATGAGAAGATGGAAACTTTCCTCTCTTAAGTCTGTCTCCAGTCAGGCATTGCTCAGGATGCTGGTAGGAGACTCTATGCCATACTGAGAGAAGGACTTAAAAAAATGGCACAATGACAGCACCAAACCATTATAAAAATATATGTGCACCTTCAGCAGTGTTGCACTGTACATTATTGTGTTAAAAGACGTTCCAGCCATTACACCAAATGCAGAGCCTATAGATTTCTGGCAGCTGAAGGGGAAGCAGGTGTATATTCAGCCCATTCACATGTGCACTTAATTACAGGTAAATATTTTGCTAGGTCAGAGCTTCTGTGTGCTAACAAACCACACGTGCCAAAGTGTCCATTTCCCAGGAGCCTGTGCTTTGCACATTCTCTCAAGCCTCTGCAGCATCAGTGCAAGGTGTTTGTCTTGTGCTAACCATTTCTCCTTTCTAGTGTCACTGCTGAGGCGGCTCCCCCTCTGCTGTAGAAAACAAAGTTATCCTGCTACTGGCAGGTTGTAGCCCAGCTCACCAGGGACAATGTCCTTGTGCAATGCTTCCTGATATCTTCCTAGATCCCAAGTCTGGAAGAAAAGTCACAGAGTAGTTAGAGACCAAATGTAGTTAGAAACTACATCATCTTAATCTTCCAAGTTAAAGCTATTAGGTACTATAGGCTCTTCTTTGCATTGTTTGCACGGGCTGTGAAATAATAACACCTAGAGAACTGCCACACTGTAAATTCAGAGAAAACCTGTTGCCTGTTGAGGGCAGGGGATGGGAAGTTAAGGCACAAAGAAGGAGGCACTTTAATGAGTGAACATGTAGCAGCCCAACACTAATGCCCTCTTCCCGTATCAGCAATTGGACACAGTTGTGAGAATAAAAGGGACCTTGCGTGCAAATGACTTAGGGCAGCATAAATATGTATTATGAATTTTAGTCTCAGACATAATTAAATGCCATTTGTGAGATCTACGCTTGTTTTTCATCTCATTTGAGTTTTACAGAATGAATTAACTAACAAATGTGCCTCCGATTCTACCATAACAAATCATTTCTCAGAATGGTTGCCTCTAAGCAGCAGCGAGTGACTGGAGGGAGTGACCTTCTGCTGCGAAGTTGTCACGTTCCAGCAGAGCCCTGAGTGGCAATGACAGCCTCAGTAATGGGGAGCCCGGAGTGGCCTGGTAGTCTTGTTGATAACTTGTTAATTTATTTAGTGCAGTGGTGCAGAGGCAAAGATCTGAAGTAAAGGGTTGGGTGAGCTGAGCCTCGGGGTTGGAATATGTGAATATTCTGGTTTGGAGACAAAAAAAAATAGATTCTTGTTCATTGTCACTAAATGAGGTTGGGAATGGGTGCCACTGGCAAGCAAATAGGCAAATGTTTGTACCAATGCAGCTTTCATTTAAGAAAATACACAGCAAATGTATGGTCAGCATATGCATAGTCTGGGTAACAGAGCAGTAAGAGCTCCTCTCCTGGTTACGTGGAAGCACATTTAGGGCACACCAAGTGACTGTCATTCTGAGCTGGGAGAGTCATAGGATGAGAAACAAATGGTTTATTTGCCTTTGACAGGCAACAGGGAGAAAGAGTTGAAGACCATAAGTGAAGAAATCCTCTAATTGCAGTTTAACTATCTTGAAAAGTTGTCTCACTCTGTTCCATGACATTAAAGCAAAAGTCCTTATACTTAGCAAATTATTATAGCAAGTGCATGGATTTGTTAACCATGACTCAGCTATAGCTTCTGAAGTGTTAAGTGGTCAGAAATCTGTGGGCAATGCACACTTTAAAGGATCTGATGTGTTCTCCAAGAGACAAACTCCTTCCAGACACCAGATCCATTGGTAAAATGACACAAAATGGGTACCCAAAAACCAAAGCATTAATTTTCCCTTTGGATAGTCTCATGTGTTGTCCCTAGCAGAAAGCCTTCTGCATCCTGCATAGTTCATAAATTGATGGAAGTTGTTCACCATATCAGGTTAACAAAAATATGCCACAAATACTCCAAAGAGAGCTGGAAAGCAATATTGACAAACTGGTAAGCCAAACAAATAAACCTGATAAGGGTTGTCCTCTCTACAGCTCTGCAGACTTTATCCTTAAAATATCTTAAAGAAGATGGGGTAGAAAGTATTAAACAAATAACGCGTTGTCATTTGAAAAACAAAAGCAGATGGTGGTGTTGATGTATCCAGTGACTTAAACATAATGCCATGTGTCTGCAGGAAAACAATAACCCCCACACAACACAATCCTGCAAACCTTAAGTCATGCACATTGAGGAGTTCTCTTATGAATGAGAGGAAAGAAACAGAGTGCTAAGGCCAGTTATCAGTAGGAGTACTGGTGGCAAGCATTGGATCTCAACCATGAGTACAGCCATTCTCATGGCAGGCTGAGGAGGAAAAGCCAATTTTCCTCTTGCCCATTGTGGGAAGTGGTGCTCTGGGTTCTCTGCGTCACCCTGAGCTGCAGTCACACTGTCCACGTGTGCTGCCTCAGAGGTTTGGGAAGCCTGTTCAGTCACATCTTTTTGCTTTTTGAAGGTCCCAGATGTATTGCTGCAGCTGAGCTGCGTTCTGCAGCTTCTGGAGGATTTGGAGCATGCTCACAGTTTCACAGTATCACAGTATGCTAGAGATTGGAAGGGACCTCAAAAGATCATCTAGTCCAATCCCCCTGCCAGAGCAGGAACACCTAGATAATGTTACACAGGAATGTGTCCAGGCGGGTTTTGAATGTCTCCAGGGAAGGAGACTCCACAACCTCCCTGGGCAGCCTGTTCCAGTGTTCCGTCACCCTCACTGAGAAGAAGTTTCTTCTCAAGTTTAAGTGGAACCTCTTGTCCAACACCTCTGGTCTTGACCTTGGTACATGAACGTGTATAAGGAATTTCCCACGAACATTTATTATCCCTGGTACCATAGTCAACAGTTGGCTGGGTAACTGAGCAAATTTACTTGAACTCTTTATTTCTCAGGTCTTATTTTTCTAGGGCAGGCAATAAATCAATGACAGGAAAAGTACTCACCAGGCAGAAATTGGGTAGCTCCATGACTTAATCAGCACTGATTAATGCCGGTCGGGAATCTATCTCTGCATTTCTTTGGAATACATTTTGGAAAGTCTAGTAGTTCCTAGTGGATTTTTGCATGAAAAATTAGATTACTTTATTATTCCTGTCTCTCCTTAACTAGTAAGCTCCTTGAGGCTCACATCATCTTTCCATGTAGGTATGTACGGGTGCTACATGGACCAGATGATCACTGATTTGGGCGACAGGCACAGGAAAGGCACGGCAGCTGCAGCAGGATGAGACTCTTCTCTTCCTCTCTGGCTGTAACAAACTGGAAACACCAAAGGTACGTCAGAGAGAAGCAGCCAGAAGTAGGGATGGGGGCTGGAGCTGCATCAGAAACAGCCCTTCTTCTGCATGGCTGGAAGAGGAGCTGTGACTCCTGAGGAAGGTCAAGGCTAGCCAGTGAACAACCCGGGCAAGAAACCCCCAGACGGATAAACAATCCAGACATCTGGTGAGATCCCGGCATCGCTGCAATCAGTGAGGTTTTGGCACCAACTTCGACACTGCCAGGATTTCCCTTGTAATTAGCAGCGTGCAGCCTGTCTGGGGAGGATGTTCTCTCCGGAAAGCTGCTGGAACTGGGCTCTGAATCGAGCTTAATCTCTGGGAAGCAAAGAATAAACTTAGTCAGTCTCTGCCCCCCGAGTATGAGAAAAATGCTAACTTGAACTCAACAAATATTAGATGGTACCGATAACACTAACTGATGTCTGGTCTGGTTGCTGCCAAGATGTTTTTAAGGTGTTCACAGTGGATACTGAACAGCCTCCCAGCACAGCACTGGAACAGACTGGGAGCATCCATGAGAAGGGAGTAAGAGCTTGGTGTATGGCAAGGGAAGAGTAAACCTCTAAGCATGCAGAAGTGTTTGCATACCCTTCTTCAGCACCAGAAAGGTAGGCAGGTACATATGAGCCAGGCAAATTAAAACTGTATGATATAAGGCTTACACTGGTGGACCATCATCAGTAATAGATATTTCAGTTTCTACATGATCCAGCCACACACACAAGCAAAACTCCTTCACAATAGGGTTTTTCTTTAAAAAGAAAGAAAAAAAATTAATCCGTGTTGTTAAAGACCTCAGCTACCTGTTTTTGAAGATCGTTGTCTGAAAAGATGAAAAATATACATTTTCATTTCATTTCAGATTAGCATGGTAAACAGCTAGATCTGCTCTTTCAAGTGGAGCATTCAGTTACATTTGTTAGCTCTGTTGCTGATATTTCACCTCTTTTATTTACTTAACATAGTTTGACAAGAAATTCTCAGTGAGATAATGTATCTACATGAAAGACTGGCTTGGGGAACAAGTCTAGAGGTTTCAGTTGGACAGAATCATTTATGTCTTTGCCATTATGGTCTGCCTCCATTCCACAGAAAGCCCTTGGAAGAGCAACCCAACAGGCTGAACATTTGTGATAGAAAAATACATTCTATTTTTAGAAGAAAAGAATTTGTAGCATCAGTGTAAATGAGGATTGCACCCACTTGTGGAAAACAAAAAAAAACATATCAGGGTGATGGAAGCTATTACAATACCTTCTCCCCAGCCAGGCAGGATGGCCCCTGCTGCAAGAAGTTCCCAGTACAAGGTGAATTAGCAAATGTTCTTGTTGCCTTCTGCCGCACAAAATTAGACAAACCTCTATACATTCTACACACAGAAGTCAGATTTACTTCTCCTGAACAACACAGTAGAATTTATCCTTACACAGCAAACAGCTGGTGCAAGGAGTTTCTGAAGCTGAATTAAGGCAAGTGATGGAGGACACCTACATTCTTCAATAGATACCAGAAAGAAAAATTGCTTACCCAGTCTGGATGGCTCAAATACATAAAACAGAGCAGTTTCACACACAGCCCACGCCAGCTCTAATGAGCACTCATACCCTGAAGAGACCTAAGTCCCTGGAGTTTGCTATATTTCAGCAGCATATGATGGGACCATGCCTGACATTAATCTAAAAGCCAGCACAGACGTTGTAACCGAAGGCTGACAGGCTGCAGGTACAGCCGTGCAGCTCCAGCACCGTTCTCAGTGGTGCAGTAAGCGATGATGGGACGATGGGACATTTTACAACCCAAGAGCACTTTGTCAGTCAGAGGCCAATGAGAAAGGATGAATAATATTAAAAAAGGCATAAATAAATAAATAGATATGATGGAGAAATGAGAGGGGGGAATGGGCAGTGCATTTAAGCAGTAAATAGAGAAACTAAAGACTATCAAAGACTTACCCAAAGAAAGAGTCTGGCCTTCATGATGTTCCTGTAGGATCCCAGGTGAAATCTTGCCCTCACTTTGATGATGGAGGATCAGGTCCTTGGCAGATGGGGAAAGTTTGGACATAACGAAAAGAATGTACTGCAAAGTGAAGGAAAATAAGTGAGCAATGCTGTACAAAAATAACGATTCAGTAGCTAGTAGGCAATATTGTCATTTCTGCACACATCCAAGGACTTAAGTGACCCACTACTCTGAGGATGTGCTCCATTAATAATAAGAAAGAGCAATTTAAACTATGGCTTTTTCATTGTGTTTAATACAGGTTTGGGGAATACGTTATCAAAGGCTCCAATTCTGGCCAAAGTCCACAGGCATCATCACCTGTGGTCAGGCCCTGGATAGAAAGATCAGAGCTATCTTTGCGTAGCCCTTCCACCAAAAACAGATCAATCAGAAGTAACTCAAAAGGAAACAGTCTACAGGGAACAGATGAAGATGCATTTAGAGGAAATAATCCCCATTCAGGATGCCATTATTAAAAGAGAGAGATAACTATCAGAGCTAAGATATGTCAGGGCAACCTCGTTGACATGGGACTGGAGAACTTCTGCTGTAAAAGCAGAGAAACTAGGTCAGTGCTTTTTGAAGAGAGGAAAGCTCAGGCTGGACATCATTATTTTATATATGATTCTAAGGGGAATAGCTAGGAGAGATGTCAGAAAACTAGTGTCAAATACACGAACAAATGGACAGGCTCTAAGAGGGAAAGGAAGAGAAACGAAAGGAGGCTAAGCTCACGGGATATAAGCATATCTGTACACACTAAGTAGTTGATGCAAGGACTGGGTTACAGAAAGGGCTAATAAGAGCAACCAATAAGGGTTTGGGAAAGGAAAAGCTTTGTGGGGTACAGTCACCTGAGAGCAGACAAATCTGCCTCTTGATCTTGGCATGTCCCTACAATTGCCCAAGTTTCAATCTCAAAATTACTTCAAAACTCACATAAAGTAAATCTCTGTGCAAGCGCAATAAATTGAAGTGACAATTCAGTTTAGCACTTGAAGATAAAACACAGAAGAACATTTGCCTTCTAATTTTATTAATATAAATGTAATTACAAGGTCTAATTCCAATTCAAATGTTAACTTATAAGGGTTGGTGGAGGTAGCAGCCTGCAGAGACAGAGATGATGCTGGAATCCCTGATCCTTACATTTGATCAATAGTTCAGCGTTAATAGACTTTATTTACGAGTTGAAGCATATGGTTTGAAAATGAGCCTAATAATTAGGTTGCATGTGTATAGACACACACTTCTCTAAGCACTAGAATATTTGCATGTTGCAGTTGTCTCTGAAGAAGAAAGAAAAGCCTCTCTGTGGTGGTGTAACAGATTACAAAACTCTTTACTTCAAAAAAATAAAAGCAGAATGTTAACTACCATGCAAGTGCGAGCACAGCTTCCAGAATGTGCTGCTTCTAAACATAAATGGAACCAAACCTCTTTGCCCTGAGTATCCAAGATGTACACCAGTCACTAGGAATTAAAAAAGAAGTAGATTGGGGTAACAGCCTGGGGTGAGGGGAATTTGAAGAGAGAGGAGAATCAGCGGTCTGTGTGGTTTAGGGCTCTTTCAGTGCATTTTCTTATATCCTCTGAATGCAAAGGCAAAACTTCATCTGGCAGAAATAAGCATAACATTATTGAAGCTGATAGAACTAAGCTATGGATCTGGTCCCAGATATGTATTCTAATACATATAAAGAAGAAAACAGGAAAAAAGGTAGCAAAACCATAATAGACCCAATAGTCCCAACAGACCCACTGAATATGAGTCAAATTCTAAGATCCTGTAAAAAGCCAAATGCCAGACCTGTTCCCTGGGAATATTCCTTGTTTAGAATAATATATTTTTTCTACTGTATAACCTTAGTCTGAGTAATGCCACAGACCTTCCTCCCTTCTAGCCCAGTGGTTAAACAGGAAAGATCCGAAAGTGTCAGAAGGAAAGAGTTCAAGCATGCAATAGCTCTGTCCCCTTCCATTCTGCTCAGTGATAGAAAAATGTACCCACACCTTCTGGAGCATAAAGATCCATGGCATTGAGATGCTCAGAAATTTGGAGTTCAACAGAGGATTCCATACACACATATTGAAAACTTTCACAATACCCTCAGATCAATTTTGAGCTGCCAGGATATGATGCTGAGATGAACTGGCCCATCTCAACCGTTAGAGCCAATGAGACATTGATGTTGACAGGGAACCAAAATTTGTCATGATGCTGGAAAAGAGCAAGGATCACAGGGGTGAGTGATACTGATCAAAACAGATGAGAGTCAGGAACCATTGTGCAGGAGATGCGAACTCACACACATACATCAGTGATCTGAAGCCATCAGTTAATATGCTGTCTATTAAAATTTGCTCAAATGCAGCACCTGTCATAGCATGTACAGGAAAAGTGTTTGTTAGGTCAATTTTACACAAGAAGAGTGAGGTGCAGTAGGAGGGGAGCTAACCCTAGCTGGCTGGATGTGGGTGCATAGCCTAAGTAGTGTTATCTGTGCACTTTGTTTTCTCCTCAGCACCAAAACCCAGAGCCTTTTGCACTATTTGGACTTTAGTTTTAGCACAGTGTGATCATTTCTCACAATCTTGCTAATATTTGACTGTCTGGCATGCTTTAATATTTGTCTTATAACAGTATTCTGCTAGGAAGGGGGATGCAATGCTTGTGTTTTACTGATTGCTTACAGTAGAGATGAGATTGGAAATGGGTTTCCTGTAGCTAGAGCTTTCTTACAGCTTGGAGTTCTCACCATCCCATTGCACCCTCTTGGATCAGTGCTCGCAGGAGAACAAGCAGCAGCATCCTGGCAGCACAGCAGCCACAAGCCCAGTACTGCTGTGCTAACACTCTGCTGTTTTGGTAGCATACGTAACAGTGCTATCACGAATACTTTAAGATAGAAAATAAGATGGCCAATGAATTTTCACCTCTCACTGAGTGCTTAAAACAACATGCCATTACTATAGCAGCTGGCCACTCTGTGGGAAGAGCTTTTCTATCTGATTCGTATATAGGCTATCACAAAAGATTATTTGTATTATTGTGTGTCCTTAAGCAATAGGAAAGCAGCAGATTTATATTTCAGTAGTCCCAAATATCATTGTTATTGTCCATGCCGTTGTTGTCTATCTTAACCTGAACTTTGAAAGCTCACTGCACATCAGATAGTTTCAGAGCAAGCCCATGTTCTTAATGAGTAAACGAAGTTACTGATACTTTAGTTTATTCTAAGTGTTAAACACAGCATGGGGTCTAACCTGGAATAGTCATCTTGAGAACACTGCGGTGGAAAGTAGAGCATAGGATTTAACATTGGAAATTAGAACTTGATCCTACGTCTTACACAAAATTGAGATTGACAAAATTGAGGTTTATCTACATAAACCTTTAAACAAAGATGTGGCTCTGAATCAAAATTAGGGAACTGGAGAAATGAAGTCGAGGACTTTGCTCTCTTAAAGGAAACTTGTCCAGCAAGACTGTCAGCAGAAAGAGCTGCCACAGCAGAGATCTGAGCACAGATGTTAATGCAGTTAGTTCTTTTTCTGGAGGTTAATTTTGAATAAATCAGGACTGTTTAAAAATTACAGTTATTGATTACTTAAATTTATGCTCAGAGCTTGGTCCTCTTAGTCCTGAAAAGTCTGTACACAAAATTGGTCTGAATGACCAACTGAAAGAAAAAAACCCTCCATCATTGGTTAATTAACTGCTGTTCAAATTGGATCTAATGATAGCAACTGTTTTTGGAGGTCTGTTTCCCCACAAGTACAAATAAATGAGGTTTTTTGCAAGCCTCTCTCTGCACTCAAATTCCATAAAGCAGCCTGTCCTGTGTCTGACTATAAAGAATAATATGCCCATTTCCAAAATGCAATCCTCAAATGGCAGAGTGAGATGATAGTCTGAAAGTAGCTTATGAGTCCAAAAGTCCAACAGAAAAATGCACAAAGCTGACTTGCACGGCTGTACAAGCAATCTCCAGACTTACATGAGAGTTAACAGAACAAGGCTTAAGACTGAAAGAGAAACACTCAGCACACAAACCAGGAGTATCCAGGGGATAGTGCAGCAGCTATATGCCTGATTCACATCACACCAGCTCACTGTGTGCCAGATCTAATGTGGGAGCGGCCAGGATCAGGCCCTTTGTGTATGAAGGTGAAGGAGCCGGAAGAGGGAAAAGAGGCGACATTCAAGGCAATGTGGAACCAAAGACAGGGGGCTGGAGGCAAGTGAAATAAGAAATGAAGGGGCACCATGTTGGCATGAAGTGATACGCTGTCACAGGCTGCTCCCAAGCTGATCCCGCACTTAAAAATAGATTGACATTTATCCAGGAGGCGAGTTTGTTATTCTGTAACTACAGCATTTTCTATTATGTTTGATAAGGGAAAGAAGATTGGATCTTGGTCAGAAGTATAAAAATTCATCTCCTAGCAGGGGATAATAGCAGAAGAACAGGGGCAGACGACAACTGCAGGTTTAAAAGAGCTCAGTGCGGTCCCTGGCAAGGAAGACACATTCGTTGCTGAGCCAAGTTGCAACCCCATGCTCGCAGCCAGAACAGCACTGTGGCACTCAAGGTGGGGGGTGACCCATAGGCAGCAACACAGCTCAGCTCCTCTCCCCTCCATAACTATCCCTCTTGGGTCACTCTAGGCAATTTTTTGCCTGCAAGTCAACTTAATATCACACAGAAAGCCATTAGAGTAAGACAGAGCTAATGCACCAGTAAGACCCTGATCCAGTGGAAGTATTGGGGTGGAATTTGGATTAGGACTGCAGCCTGCTGTGCACTGCGCAAAGGAAGTGCTAGCTGTCAGGGTGTGTGTATGGGTGCGTGCATGTGCACACATACATATGTGCAACGTATCCCTAGATGGATGTGAAGAATGTATGTACTGCCTGGCTCTTACAGTTTCACATTAGGTAGTGCAAAACCCTTAACTTTCTGCAAAAAATATCCAAAGCTCTTTTGTTTCATTGTGTAACTGTTGATCTAAAATGGAAGTTCTTGTTTTCTAATTCACAAAGCTTAAAAGATCGCTCATTTTATATTAAAATGATAGCCTTTGCAAGAGACCTTCAATCTAATTAAAGCCAGGAGATTAGCATCCCTTAGAATATTTGCGAAGCCTGCAATGCGAAGTTAATGAAATGTGTACACTTTTATAAAGCTTTAATTTTTAATGAAATAATTCAGGACATGAACCCTGCTCCTCTGCCTTTGTCCAAAACAGGGACTGTTTACAAACAACACAAAGTTATAGGGTGAGGAAAACAGAGGACAAAATAATCAAAAGGCTTCTTCATACCCGGTACAAGCCGCTCTTATCTCTTCTATTAAGCCTAGGAATTTATGTATTCCTGATTAATAATACTGAATGAGAATATGATTTTAGAGTGGCAGTCATTTCTTAAAGTTATGGGTATGTGTGTGTGTATTTATATCTATAGCATTTCAAATGTATCCTTTATTTATATATATAAATGTATATATATGTACCTATTAAATAAAATATACAGTTATATACAAAACCACAGACTGCTAAGAAACCTTAAATAAAACAAACAAGGCAAAAGAGAAGCCAGTGTGGCAAGGGAATGTCTTGTATTTGGAGAAATAGGCTGAGGTGAGAGGTGAAGGGAGCAGCCAGGGCTGTATCAGTCTAGCTCAGAGGAGATGACCAAAGGAAATCCTAAGCAATTCCAACCACCTTTTAGGTTAGGCTCCTCTAATGATGGCCCCACTCCTCTGTTATTGCTTGAGAAGGAAGAAAAGAGGAAAAAAGCTGAAACCCAGAGAGCAGCAAGCCCTGCTCAAAGACACATCTGCTCTCCCCAGTGTCATGGGGGAGTGTGTCCCTAGGGACCATGCACGCCCTTTCCTGGGCTGCTTTAGAAACAGCTACACCGTTAGAGCTATTTACTGTGTCTCCTTCTTTCACCCTTTGCATTAGTGACTCTGAATTTTGCCACTGGAAAGAGCTGGGTGTTGCATTTGAAACAGTAATTTTTTATAGCCCAAGCCCTACTTTACATTATGCTCACTGGATCTTTCTGAAACCCAAATGTTAGAACATCCTAATCTTGCTCTACATTTTAAAGCTGAAAGATAAACCTGTTGTTTAATGAAATCCACAACACTACAGAAATAGTAACCATTGTGTTTCTTCATTTCAAAGAACGGCTGAAATCTAACATCTGGTGTAACTGTACAAACCTGACCTTAGGTCACAGTAAGTATTGTATTGTTGATGATGGATACGCTTTTTTCATTACCATGCTGTCTCCGTTCTTTCAGCATCCATGCTGTGAATCCCCAGTTACAGCCAGGACTATTGATAAATACTGATTTTTTAAAATACAGTTCTTCTCTTTTTTTACACTTTTAAGCAAGCATTGTAAGATATATTTTTTAAATGGCTCTTCTAGCTTGTTGTCAACAATATGCTATTATATGAGCAAACTCTTCTGCATGATAGCTCTGACATACAAGGATCAAGAAATGTGTATGAAGATGCAGCTATGATCCTAAAAGAGCAGTGTCACAAAAAGGTGATCCTCTCCGTCTAATGCCTTCCCCTGTACTTTCCTCTTTGGATGCTCATTTTCTTAAAGCCCTTAAAGACTGGGGTTTAAGGTTTAAATTGTGAAGCAGATGTGGACACCTGCGAATGTGCATTTGTACATTGTGGTTTCAAGGTTTGAGTCCCTGCGCAGGAAATGAAGCCCTGCACTGTCCTGCATGATTGATGTCCATTATGTCTAAGGCCTGGGGTAACATGGACTAGATCAGTGACTGTGAAGCAGCTCGCAGTACTGGAACCAGGGTTTCTAGCAAGCTTAGTGATTGCTAGGAGCTACCAGTCAAGAAATGAAGATATTGCCCTGGTAGCTGGATGTTCTGGTTGAATCTAAACTACACAAAAGCTACCAGAAGCTCTGCCACTGAACTAAGAGGGCCGATTTTAATGATGATTTCTAATTGTTTGCTTTGCTAACAGCATCTATCTCCAGCACCTTTCTCTCCTTGCAACTTCCTTCCCTTTCTTTGCAGTCTTAACTAGACTTTTAGCACCACAGCTTTAACTTTTCCCCAAAAGCTATGAAAACTCAAATTTCTTTCCTATTCCTTTGGGTGTCACGAGCCCAGGCTTATTCAGACTTGACTCTTTAGGACAGAGATGCTGACTGGGATTGCTGGACTCACTAACAGCAAAGGGAAAATGTTTTCTTTCCTAACCCATACTTAAGATTGTAATGGACATACTGTGTTCACCTTAGGTTGCTCCACCGTGAAGCAGAGGTAAAGCAGAACATCCTTGGCTCACCTTGATGCCTACAGAAGTGTGTAGAATGAAGCTCTGAGTCCCTGAAGTCTCTACATTTTCACTAACCCAACACTGACTAGCACAGAAAATGTCTGAAGGCATGGCATTTACACTTTTAAGAAACATCTATTCATTTCAGCTCTACCAAAGCTAAATACATTTATAGATTTGTTCATAATTATTTTTAGAGTAGAATTCTGTTTGTTTGACAATATCTGAAAAATTAAATACCTGGGGCAACATTGCTGAGTGCTGGTACATTGGGAACATGGTGAAATACTTGCTGTAATTGTGAGGGGTTTATTTAATACCTCTCAACACAAAGTTAACCCACTCAGTGAGGACAGCTTGTTTGATAGGCAGATAGTGCTGACCTCTCTGTCGCACGAGCGAGCTGACCGCCTAGTCCTGGCCATACAGACAGAACTGCACTTCCCAAGGGCTGAAGCAGTGTCAGCCTTTGGCTTTCCTCCACCTGTTCAAGTTACCAAGACACGCACCTACCCCTAAGAGGTACAACAGTCTTCTTCCTTACTCCCTTAGTGGGACTAAGTATCCCAGGGAACCAGAGGGCTGGTGCTGGGATGCTGTGCTGTACGGATGTAGATGGCTCTGGACCTGTCCACCTGTGAACTGAAATGCATTGGCAGGACAGTTAGCAAACCCCCTATATTCTTCCCACCCATTCTGCACTTTCCATGACCTCTTCTTTTCATCGGTACAAGTAAATTGAATTCAGCACCTTTAAAGACCCTGTCTGGATCCATAACATTCATAACCATGTCGTAACCATGAGTGAAAAGCTAAGAGAGAGTATGGTTTGTATCCAAGGGCTCTTTTGCTTTTTATGTGTTTACATATACCAGCCAATGGTCAGCAAATAAGCTCCACAGCTTGTAATGAAATGTTCAAACCATCTGTTTTAATCTGTGATTTAATTTCATTGTAAAATAGTAAAGTTGTTCCAATGGTTGGGTTGGTATGGCTGCTTTATATGAAAAGGATTGAGTATCCCAGAGCAATTACACTGCACCAAACACATGCTATGGGCATTATATCCTGCATTGTTTTTTTTGTTCCATTAAGAACGTTAAAAAGCCTTCTTAATACAGCATGACAGAGTTTTAGGTCTCTTTTTTGTTAGAAACAGATAGCAGATGCTGAGGACAAACATTAAGGATCTTTTTGAAAACAGCATGAATTTTTCAAAGTGCTAAAAATAAATAAAGTTTCAAAAAGCTAAAACGCAACCAAGCAAACAGGGCCTGAGGAAGTGGAGAAGATTTCCATGTCACACAGAGGAAAGTGCCCCAAATTCGTGATCAGCACGTGGCAGTGTCCATGTGACAGCATCTGGTTATCCCCAAGCAATGTACTAGCACTTGCAGGCTCAGAAGGTAGCTGGGAGCACGGTGCTGGCATTGCCTTACTTGCCATGCTGCCCAACAGGGTGATGGAGAGGCATTTTGCTGGGTGTTGTTTCCCACAATGCATTATGTGAACAAAGTAATCATTCCTTACATTAGTAAAATAATAAAGTAAAACTAAGCTGTGTGGAACTATTTTACATCCCTTCTGACAATGACTTTTTGCCTTTGGCAGCTGCATTATGGCACAGGATTAAAATACCTGCTCTTGCTTATGGCAGTGCTAAATTTAGGCAGCTGATACCTCCTTCCTGTGCTCCCACATCACATCCTTGCTGGACCATTTCAGGCCACTAAAGAGGATCAGTGGCCTAGGAAGGAAGAAACCCCTTAAAAACCACAATTACTTTCAATAACCTCACTTCTTTTTGGCCAGTTGGCAGGGTCAGTGCAGTGTGCTGCTGTGTAACCACCTTCCCTTATTTCATATGGCTTGACCACATACATTCATGGATGCCTTGCAATACCATGAAGCCTTGAGCTAGTTTTCACTTTAAGGAAACAGTTCACAATCTTACTCCTTTTTCTAGGTGCACCAGCACAGCAAGCCTGTAGGCTGGCTTGAAAGCACAGCCAGAGGTTGCCCTTTCAGCAGGTACAAGTTTTATCCCTGCCCCAGATTTCACATGTGACCCAAAACAAGCCCAATTACCCTTAGTGAGCAGCATCCCATGTCCTGGTCCTCCTCTACCTCACTTCTGGGCTCTCTGTCTGGCTGCTCCTATAATGGCTGGAATGGATATAGGGCAGTAAAGAGGATCCTGAGTTGTACCATTGGTGTACCAAAAATACAGAGCCTTTCTCCACGTGCTGTGACTCATGTAACTTATGCTGTTAGGCACTGGCAACGACACGCATGTATTTCCCCCAGCAGAAACTCACCATCTCAAAGGCAGGAAGCCTTCAGCCCCATGAACCTGGTGCTTTAGTTAATCTAAAGCCCTATAGGGACTCAGGGCTAATTAACTCAAGCACTGTGGCATCCTGACATGACTATATGGCTTCTAGGACCCAAGCTAGTATTTCTACCCAGCAGTCTGCTGCTGCACTACGTGATATATCTACTTGGCCAATGCTTGGTCAGGGGTTCCCAGGGCAGGACAGGGTGGGGGGAAGCATGGATTGCTGCCCCAGACTGCAGCAGTCATTCACCATTGTACCCATTGCTTGGTGTTATTTGGGGTATGTGCTACTTGCAGTGCATTTTTCCTGAACATAAGCTGGAAATTACTGATTTTTACCTTACACAGCTAGTATAAAAGCACTAATGTCCTAATGAAGAGTCTCACTTAGCTAAATGCCTTATACAGCTGAGTAAAACAAAGAATTTTACTAGAGCTTAACCCAGTCGTTAATAAGCTTTTTAACCCTGACCTTTCAAATCAATGATCTACCACTGGTTTTACCTTTCAAGAAGGAATTCCATTTTCAAGTGATAAAACATATTTTGCACTCCTTACAATCTAATGATTATTCTCAGCGTTACTGGATATATGAGGCCATCAAACCATTAGATGGTATAAAATGTATTAATGTACAGCATTCATGGCTACATTTGCTTTAGAGTCAATAAAAGGGAAACAATTTATAAAGGGCATTTATGCTTATTACAGAATATCAATAGATTGTTTCTCCCATCATTTCTGAAGTATGAAGGACTCCCTTTTGTGATGGATAGGGGAGGATTTGCATAAGCTCTTTGCTTATGCCCTGAACTTCCCCAGCACAGACCTGTGCGCAGGAGTTTGTGGCCAGGCTTTGGGCTGTGTGTGGGGTGGGCCGATGGTGGTACCCACAAATCCTCCTTTCCCAGGGGACCAAGCATCTCCATTCAGGAGTTATTCACAGCAGCCACGTGAAGGCTGTATACACAACTATGGTGCTTTCAGCACCAGACATAAATTACCATAGGGCTGTGGACAAATTGGATTGAGTTTGGAGAAGAAGAAAGGAATTTATTTGTTTGGGGCTGAAGTACACAAATGATAGCAGAGCTTTGCGGAGTACCTTCTTAAGCAGTAGGAAGACAAGTGAGGCTGCTTGATGCATATGGGGGGTGTGTGTGAAAGGAATTATGTGTGGGGTACAAGAGGATATAGGAGCTCCGGCACTACAGCTAGAGGCAGAAATTCATAGTTTGTCCTACTGAATAACTCAAATGTAGAAATAAAATCTATGAAGAGACAAGTGATTAAGGCACTGGCCTGAGTCTCAGCAGACCTGGATTCGGTTCCTGGCTGTTTTCAGCTTTCTGTCTGACTTTTGGCAAGCCTCTTCAACTCTCTGCGCCTTGGTTTCCCATCTGTTAAAGAGGAATAATAATATTTCCTTTCTTTCCTGCTTATTCCAGCAGCAAGCTCTTCTGGGCAGGCACTGTCTCTCTCAGTGTCTGTAGAGGACTTCTTGCCCGCTGGAGTTTTGATCCCTGTGCTAAACCAGGACACACAGGGCCAGGGAGTGCCATGCCATAGAAGCACATTTATTTACAGTTTCTGATTCCTAAGGGACTAAAAGGTATGCTATAATTTGTTAAACAGCTTTCTTCATATCAGTTCTTCACGGACAGACAAAAGAAAAAAAATCAGTCAGTAAATTAGAGAAGGAAAGTGATTCACATCTCTGCTAAGATTTGTAAGAGTCTGAACTTCCGAAGTAGAAATATCACAGTTTGAGAGAACAGAGAAAACATTAACCACAGCCCAAAAGCAGAGAGTTGGCCTTCTCCATTTCTGCTCTTGCTTCTCTACACATCTGGCTTCTCTATCTGGACTGACCTTTTCAATTTCTCACTGACAAGACGTCTTCTTGATGCACATAGTGGCTTCCCGTGCCTGCATATGCTCATGCCCATCTGGTAGGGTGAAATTGTGCCCACTCACAGGCGCACACATGCACTGCGAGTGAGACTAGGTAATATCAGTTGCTGAACACTGGTAATATCAGTTGCAGAGCACTGGTTTAAGAAGACAACCAGCAAATATATAAAATTAAATCCCAGCTGCAGAGACTTTCTGTTAATAAGCAGTCCCGATTAGAAATGCAAATGTCACTGAAAGGGAGCATGTCTGTTGACAGTAGACTTTGAGGAAAGCTTTGGTTTTAGTGCTGGTAAATTAATCTTTAATTATGAGCATGCTCACTCCTGAAAGAAGTGCCCTGCGCACACTGAACTGACAGCATGTGAAACTTTCAGGCTGTTGCTTTTTTAACGTCAAATGGAACGTCTTGCCCCCAAAAAGCAGATGAGAGCCCCATTTGCTGGTGGTGGGTTTAGTGCTCTAGTTCAGCTTGAGCTATGGCTGGCCAGTGTCACTGACTCTCCAGATGGCATCAACCTGCTAAAAACACTGGTATTAAACCAGCATGACTCTCATGCTCTTCATAAATACAAATATCTAGATGAATTATCGAGGTTTGGGGTTTACAAGGGGTACCAGAAAACAGTCCTTGCTCCTGCAGTTATTTCCTTCCCTGGCTTGGTCAGAAGCAGAGAGAGGATCACAAGATGCTATAGCAAAACCTTGAGGCCAGCAATGAGAATGTCCGACACCTCCACTCCCATGCTGGCTGGATTGTTAAAATAACATTTCCACTTCCAAGTAAGTAAATAAATCTCACTGGCAGGTTTGTCTTGTGACAGCCAACATCTTGTCTCCCTGAAAACTGGGCTGGTGTCCTGCAAAGCTGAAAACCCAGTGCTCTAAAACCTGAGTGCAACAGCCAAGAGATACATGAGATCCATCCTCTGAGGTAGCAGATACAATGAAGTAAGCAAATATGTTCTAGCAATCCTATTATTAAAGTTCCAAAAATAGTTTAATTTCTTAAAGTTATGAAATATTGCTGTCATTTTCCTAGAATCATGGAGTGGTTTGGGTTGGAAGGGAACTTAAAGATCATCCAGTTCCAACCCTCCAGCAAGCTTTTGCTTTTTTAGCCTACAGCTACAAAGTTTTGCCCCAAAACCTGCATTACCCAAAAGAGGCCATGCTGCACACCCACCTCAAAAGGCCCAGAACACCTGGTTTCAGACACAACAGGAAGATCAGAACATACCTTATCATAAATATGCATATGTGACACGAGAGCCTGCTGCCTTCTTGGAGAGATGCCATAATTGACGGAACAAAGTACAACAAAACTTCACATCACTGGTGGATCAGAAGAACAGAGGTAACTGAAAGGCTAGAAAATTACAGGTTTACTGACATTCTGCTCAACCTTACCCATTCTTTACTGAAAAGAGATAATAACTATCTATAGGAGAGCTGTCTTGCGGCTCCATTCATTCCCTTTTGCTAGCCCAGCTGAGAGGTGGTATAATATAACGCACACTGGCATCTGGCACGTCATTTAATTACACCTTCAGCTTGCTGGGAAAATGTTTGAAGTGTCAAGGTAAGCAAACTATAAAAATATATTTCCCCTGCTACAGGGGAGCTCCTGCAATGGCAAGCAGAGAAGAGAGGGCCTGCTCCAGCCACTACTCTGGGTCTGTTTGAGGAAGGTGATGCATAAGACTCTAATCCATGAACAATTATTGCTCTTTGATAAGACACCATCTGCTTCCAGCAGTCTGGGTCCCATTCCCCACAGATACTTGAGAATTCTTCTCCAAATAAGCCATTGGTACAACAAGAAAACAGCACCACCACATCCAGTTAAGTTGTGCCTTCTGGTATCAGCACGCAGTGTGCCCCACTCCTTTAACAAAGAAGAAAAAAGAAAGTGAAGGGCAATAAAATGCAGCCACCACCACAAAAGCCCGGTAGGGCTTGTTTTAGCTCATCAACCAGATACGCAATCTGCTCAAGAGTGAAAGGCTGCTAGACATCAACTATAGTAAGGCTAATAGCAAATCCATGCTACCAAACAGTCCCCAACCAACAGTAACTTCCACCCTAAACTGATTCAAGGAGCTCTTTTAAAGAGCACAAACTAAGCAGCAAACCAATCAGGTGTTGTATTTCCCTAATTAAGGCCTCCATTAGCCAAGGTGAAGTCTAAGCACCTGTGAGGTAGCCAATAGTTGAGGACTTTCAGGTTCTTGTTCCTCCTGCGCTCTGTTTGTAAAAGAAAAAGAGCCCCAAACCTAAAGCTCTCTAATTCCAGAGAGGCGTGCTGAGACAGTTGCCCCCTCCTATTGTGATGGGAGTACTCCAATGGATTTTGTTTAAGTCCTGCTCCTGCAGCACCCTTTTGCTCCACTCCACCACTGCTTTCAACTCATATTTAAAAGCTCAGTTCTCATTGTCACTGCTGTGAAATAAGATCGGCCTCTCCATCAGTGCTTCTTCTGGGCCTTGTTGCTGCACACAGGAGGCACAGGAGCAGATGGAGGGGGGAAGTCGCACCCCAGTTCAGTCTGCACCGTATTAAAGCTGCAGATAACCTCACCACTTGCTAAACCAAAGATGACCCCTGAGCTTTTGACCCTACGAGCCAGTGAAACAAAGCAGAATGCGTTAGGGCTGAACTTGTTACAAGTAATTGAGGTGAAAGAAATAAATCACTTTTTTTTTCTCTTTGTGCATTGAGGGGGGTAGGGGGAAAGGAGAAGAAAGTTCAATGCAGATATTAGTCACCTTGTTTTGTTCTTAGCAATGGAAATTTCTCAGAAACCAAAATAAAGGTTGTCGTATAAGAATCTAAAGAGAATAAAATTAGCTAGAAGCCACATCCTAACTTTTAAACCCACTGTATGAATGCAGGTGTCTGCAGCTGAGCATGGTGGTTTTGTTTCAGCCCATCCGAGGTGTGAGTCACTTTCATCAAAAGAGGAGGATGCCCTGATCTGTGTGTGAGCGAGCGCTGGAACAGCAGCTGTTGAGCAAATAAAAACATCCATGCCAAGGATTGTAAGGATGGAATTTATCTAATATGTAAAAAAACACCTGCTGTAAATGAAAAATTACACCCACAACCACCTGAATAAGATAAGCACACGATGGGGGAAATAAAGAGACAGAGTTATTATTAATTTGTTGGAACTTTTGAACCATCTCTTTTGCATCTCTTTGGCAACACAACAGCAGGATGCTCTAGGAAATAGTACTCCTTGCCCCAGACCTGCTCAGTAGCATTTATTTTGTCTGAGTGATTTTCTTTTCTTTGCTAAGTCTGGTGGAGATGAAAACACTAACCCAAAGAAGATAATTAGAAGCTAAATGAAACCACATACAGCTGTGCTACTACATCCTAATGAACATGCAAATATATACATATGATAAGGACATAATGCAGTCTGGCTGCCTTGAGTGGTTAGTGCAGATTTCCAAGAGCTGGAAATGCTATTGATTAGAACCGAGCTAAACTTCCTGACTTCAAAGATCAGCCTCAATATAATCATCACGCAGCATACGGGAGCGTGGCTGCAAGGAACTGATGAATAATGGCCTAGGGACCTGAATGCTCACACATAGGATGTGGGATGCCCTCTGGGCTGCTGAGTGCAGGCTCCTTGGCAGCAAGGACCAGTGCCATAAAATCCTCCCCAGCATCCTGGCATAGTCAGTCTTGCTGTCAATTAAGATTCTGAAGTTGTGGGGTTTAGCTGGGATATTTACTTTTGCCTTCCCACCTCGCTTGGCAAGATGCTGATATGTGGAGTACACATTCTGGGGAGGACCAGGGCTGACAGTAACATGTATAAGTCAAAGCTTCTGGGATCCTGTAAAAGAGAAGGCATGAGCAGCATGGAGAGGTTCTCCTCTGAGTGTCCACACATCCACATGGAAGATAACCAAATCAGATTTACCTTCTGTAGTTCAAAATGAGAGTAACTCTGCATCCTACCCAGAGATGAGATGAGTGAATCAGGGCTCATCCCTGCACAGAGCAGTTCAGTGGAGGGGACCCAGTCCTCCCCACTGCCCCCTTCCCCAGGCACATCATGAGGGAGACGTTACAGAAACAGAACAAAGCTCGTTCCTCTTCCATGATAGCCAGAGAAAGGCCACAGAGCCTTGAGGATGGCCATGGCTGGGAGAAAAACCATGGAGAGATGCAGCACAGTCTCAGGTCAGGGCACTGGGACAGGACACTTCCGGAAACCAAATTTGTGCTGAACACAATGGTTAGTGCATAAAAATTAATCAAGTACTACAATTACTTGCTTTATTCATAATACTTAATGGTCATGTAATAGGAGTTTTTATTCAGCAGTTAAAGTTCATAAGTGCAGGTTTTACATGTAGAAAGGTATTATGCTGATAGTTTAATTACACACCTTTCTGCACACCAAAGGAAATGGGTTATGCGGGTTTTATAATTAAAGAAGGACTTCTGAGGGGAAATGAACTTTGCAGTTAGCAACATTATATTTGATGTTTATCAGATGTTTTTGTTTTGAATTTGCCAGCACTCCATGGTGTTGTAAACAGGTGAGAATGTTCCAAACTGCATGAGGTGTCAGGGGGAGGCTTTGAAAACGCAGCATAAAGTAGCAGTGTTTAAAAATAGCAAGGGTGAGCATGAGGCATAAACATCATGTGTTTGGAAGGCTCTCCAGAGCTCTGCCCATGCAATTATGTACAGCAAAAGTCTGTCCAGTACGTCTAGGAAACAGGCAAAAAACCCAACCCGAACAAGTAAGTGAAAAATAAACCCTCGTCCTTGCCAAAATAATAAAAAGTTTTCCTTTTTATTTTTCTTCATTTTGTTTTCAATAAATTTCATGGCCAGTGAATGTAATTTTCCCCTCCTGCATGCCTACAAAGGCAGCAAAGCCAAAACGGCGATGGATGTTTGTGTGTGCGTGTTTGCTGTTGGAATAACAGGACTACCCTCAATACCGAAGGCAAAGGTGGGCATGAGCCACCGACAGGTCAGGGCCAGCTCCTGTCTCTCTCTGCTAATGTGGATAACTGTACAAGGCATGTGGTGTCAGGGAAGTCAATAGTCCTGGGCCTCCTCCCTTTTCAGGTTTTAAGAGCATAACTTCATTGCTACATACATTTGAAAGCGCACCAAAAGCATACGTGGGTATACATACATATATATGCATTTATAAACTAGCAGGAGAAATCCATTTTTCTACCATAGTGAATGCACAGACAAGAATTTTTCTTAAGTCTAAAATATTTCAAACATCACCAAAAGCCCCTCCACTCGTATGATAAGAACTGACAGGCTCTTATCGTGCCCAACACAAATGAACAGTAACAAGTGGGTTGAACCAAAAAAAGGACTTTCCAAAAACAATAAGCAAGGGCAAGGCCTGAAATATTTTGAGTACGCCCTTTCCTTTCTGGCAGGGCTGGAGAGCAACTGCCCTCAATGTTATGATTTGCTGGTGAAGGTGGGGTCCAGGTGATGGCAGACGGTGATGCCTGAGACAGGGCTCCCTTTGCTGGCAACAGCCTCCTTCGGTATTCTGGACCCACCAGCGACATTTGAAATCAGGCATCTCACATCCAAGTACAGTGGAGTAATTTCAAAACCCTTTTAAATTGGAGCAGACACTCAATAATTACAACAGGAAGAGTTCTGTAAAGGGTGGATCCAAATACAACTGAGCGGCTTTTTTTTAATTTCATTGGCCAACTGCATAAATTAAAGACAATGAGAAGAACTGTAACTGTATTTTCTTATTAAATCCATATACTTCGGCTCTGCTCGTCGTTGTTAACATACTGTTAGAAGAGCTGTTGCTGTATGTTTCAACCCCCATCCCACAATCAAGCCCTTGCTGCACTGTTGTGGATTTTAAATAGTCACTTGCTTAAAAATAGAATGTGTTGTTTTTTTTTTTTTTATTTAAAGAATAAATAAATCTGAATACAAACAGGTAAAAATCAACATATGCAATTGTCAAGTGTCGAATTCAGCTCCTCAGTTTGAATTTACACCGCCTGGTAAGTGGGGCTCACAACGCCATTGCTACCATTTGTGTGAGTTCTCCACCCTGGCAAAAGCTGATACTCTTCAAGTATATGATTTTTAAGACTAAGAAGAGTAATTATAATAGGATTAACAGATTTCTCCCCCCCACTGCCTCATATCAGAGAAAGTATTATACCAGAGTTATGAATAGATGTGTTTTTACTGTATATGGAAATGTATTACAACGAATGTATGCCTCAAAGACGCTCATCATCCATTGCATTGTTTTGTAGAAGCCACTTCTCTCATGAAGGGCAACCACATGTGAAGGCAAAGAGTCCAAGTAAGTGTTTGGTAAACATCTGAAAATGAGAGACAAATAGCGCCGGGCTATCGTGCCATCTTCCTTCAAACACCCACTTGAAAACGACCCAATTCCTTCCCCACAAGCCGAGCCTGGCTCCCTAAACCAGGAGGAATCGCAACGCTGGTAAACTTGCAGAAATATTTTTACAGTTTTATTAGAGGTTTTAATTCAGTGCTTTATCTACCTCTGTTAGTCGCAAAATAGCTTTAAATATTCAAGTGGTAATTAATGAATCTTTTATGTTGCAAATCAAACATTTTCATCTGTGCCGTGGTACGGTGGCAGCGAGAAGGAGGGGTTTAAAGTGTAATTGTTTCTCCTGTTCCCCTCGCAGTGCTGAATGCCTCTTTACCCTTTATTATATCATTGGCTTTTGCTTCAGTTCATCAGCACTTCGCCACATCTTATCGTTCGATATTTGCTGTCTATTTTATTATTTCTTTTTTTCAGCTCAAGATTTCTTACTGTGCCTTTGCCAGAGACATTCCTAAGGAGATGGAAACTGTCTGAATGTGGAATTTTCGCATGAGTGCAAAATAATAAAAAGCATGTGTGTATTAAAAAGGGATCAACTTAATGGGAAATGAGCATTGGGTTACATTAATATTCTATTACAGTAAAAATCATATTTAATAAATTTTCTCCAGATTTTTCAGAATCTTACTGTATTTTTCTAAGTCGTATGCCAATCCAAAGAAACAGTGTATGTGATACATTTGATTTATGTTAAGTAAATAACCTGCACAGCCCATTTTTTGGTTAGAAAAAAAAAATTGTGTAGAAACACACACCAGACTGAAATGTGTGCTTAGTTTCCATCTGCTAGGAGGGAATAGTGTTGGTCTTGTGCAGCAGAAAGCCTCTATAAACAGTATTCTATTTTATTGATGCTATATGTGGATTTTTATGTTTTGTGGCAAGAGCAGGAGAACGAAAACATTGTAATTTACCCTAAACCATAAAATTATACTAGTACTAAAGTAATTACTTCACATATTAAAATACAGTTTCCTTTAGTTTCCTTTGTCATCACATAAAACCAGGCGCTGAGCGCTGCAGCGCAAAGGGGCCAGAGCTTTTCTTGCCTTCACAAAGGATTGACACATCCTTGATCGTACACTATATCACCCGACCCTTGTTGTTCTGTGACCCTAATTAATATTATACTCAGTGACATTTATGTATCAGAGCAATAAGCTAAACAGGAAACAATTTATGTCACCTAAAGCTTTTTAACAAATCGATGCAACTATTTGTAATTGCTTGTTTCACAAGATTAAAAGTACTCAGCCTTGATCTTCGCCCACAGTTTTGTGGCCAACATGACCTGTGCTTCCGTTGTAAAATAGGAGTGTTGGTGATCAGCACCTATTTCCATCAAGTAATCCATATTGCTAATATTTCTGGAATTTTAATGTAGTTACAATTTATAGCCGATCAAATGTGGTTACCTAAATTGCTGTTGCTAGTAGACAGTTTAACTGTCTTTATTAATTACAGTATAATTTAATGTTTGAGTACAGGCACTTGTGTTGGTCATTTTTACAGCCAAAGCAGTTACGTGCCTTATGACAAACCGTTTTAGCATTTTCAATGGAAATTTGCTAATATGATGAGTGATAAAAATGTCAAACTCTGGTAAATAATGGTTATTGCTTTGGCTGGAATTAATCCTTGAAAGGACTGTTACCTTCAAATTAACATTATAACTTGAAGAGAAAAAAATATGGTTTTTAGGCTTCTCAGGTGCATAAAAAATGGCCACTGAACTAAATAAATACGCACAAACCCCCACAAAATGTGGGGTTTTTTTCTTTTCCTTCAGGGAGACAAAGAAATTTCCTGTGCAATAAAAAGGCAGGAGGGGCTCTTTTTTGTTAAACACCCCAAGGCGATGTTGTTTACCATTTCCAGCTCAGGTGCTCTGAAGATCTCTAACGAAGCCAGTTAAGATGGGGCAAAGAGAAGGACTTTTGCTAAGTCTCAGCACTGGGGGTTGGGAGCAAACCTGGGTGCAGACAGCACAGAGACTGCAAACACATGTGGGGGCCATGTCCCACCACATCGGGTATCACCACCGGTGGGGACAGAGGTTTGCTCCCACAATGAGGATGAAGAGCGCTTTGACCTGATGGCACAAACCACTGCAGCAAGGAAGATGAAAGACAGCCCTGATTAGCACACTATTAAACGAACATTTAACATCATCATTGAAGACTGAGCCTGATTAATAGGTCAAAAAGGGCTAATTAGACTTTGTTGTGAGGAAGGGTGTGTATGTGTGAGCACCAGGCATCGTGAGTCCCTTAAATTAGTCCAATAATGTGATCGCTGCCCAAGTTAAATGTCACCGTTCAGATCATCTGCAGAGAGCAGCTGGGTGTGCATGGAGCATGTGCTCCCAGGCCTCCAGCTCCTCCGACCCCACTTCTGCTGCTTTTCCCTCCGGTATAGGAGAAACCCAGGAAATCTATGCACTGGCTCCAGTTTTCTTTGGAAACTACTCAGAGACGCATTGCTTCACCCCTGACCATAAAAGTGCTTTTCAGCTGCGGTGGAAAACAGCAATTCTGACTGGAAAAGGTATTTCCCAGCTGGCTGTTGCTGGTGAAGGAAGAAGGCATTCTGTGATGTTCCACAATACAGCAGCCAAGGAGGAGAACGGTGATTAATAACACAATGATGATACAGAATGTTGCAATGAGCCAGGCTCCCACCCACTGCTAGAACCATAGCATCATAGTTTGGGTTGGAAGAGACCTTCAAAGATCATTTAGTCCAACCCCATGCAAGGAGCAGGGACATCTATCTTCATCTAGATCAGGTTGATCAGAACCACATCCAGCCTGGCCTTGAATGTCTCCAGGGATGGAGCACCCACCACCTCTCTGGACAACCTGCGCCAGTGTTTTACCACCCTCATTGTGAAGAATTTCTTCCTCAAGTCCTCAAATCTCCCCTCTTTTAGCTTAAAACCTTTAATCATTGTCCTGTCACAACAGGCCCTGCTAAAAAGTCCTTCGCCATCTTTCTTACAGGCCCCTTTTAAGAACTGAAAGGCCACAATAAGCTCTCCCTGGAGTCTTCTCCAGGCTGAACAACCCCAGCTCTCTCACAGTGCAGTGCTGACTCAGGCAGAAGGGAAAGGACCTGATCCCGCTCCTCAACTCAGCACCATTTCTCAGCACCATCTGCATTTGGCACCCGCCCCAGCAGCAATCAGAGGCCACAGGAAGCTGGCAATGACACACAACACACTTGCGCCTCTGAGCTATCACCTCCGGAGACCTAAAATACCCAAATCATCTGTGATGGCCTCATAGCTCATTGCTGCTGGTGACCTGCATGGGGATGCACTGTCCCCAAACAGAGGAGCTCTGCTGGGGCTCGCTTGGGTTTCTACTCCCCTACCGAGAGCTGACTTTACCATGTCTTGGAGACAAGAGCACTCCTGATGGAACACTGAGCACGTTCTGGGCTCAACAGCCTCTGCCTATGACTGACAAAGAAAAATTACCCCCCAAAGTGGGACCTCATCAGTTTCCTAAACCTCACTTCTGATAAACGTGCAGTACACAATCTACCCCAAATTTCATTCTCTATATTTTAATTATTAAAATCTACCAGTCAATACCATTTTGAGACACATTAGAATGAGTGTGCAAAGATTTCCCTCCCCCCCCCAAAAAAAAAAGTAGTTATCTGGTATAATTTTATGAGAGAATATTTTTATAAAATCATTTGTACTAATTTAAGCATTTATCATTATATGCAAAAAGATTTCTTGATGAGAATATTATAGACGGTGCATGTTTTTGACATTAGCATTTTATTTGGATGACTAATCTTGCAGATGTGAAATTTTAATGAATTATTCATGAAAAATCTCTCCTCTGAAATTTCAGTTTGCTGCTAATGCTAGTTATTAAACATTTTATTTTTCTTTATAAAACTTGATGAAGGAAATAAATGTGTGCTTACTCAAAAGAAAAGAAGGTGGGTATTTCCTTTCAAGTTTATCTTGGGTGACAGCGTGACCTGGGACTTTGCTCCTCATGGTTTTGTGGACCAAGGGGTTGATTCTGCAACCCCCTTTTCACACATGTATAACGTGTATCCAACCCTTCCTACCGAAGCCAGCAGTGCCCATTAGGGCACCACACTTGAGAGCCTCTTGAGCATGAGGCCCCAAACCCCTTCTTTCACACTTTCCCCTTTGAAGTCATCCAATGAGAAAGCAAATACCCTGAACTCCCTGTGAGCCCAATGGTCAAACAGCAATGGGCTTGCAAAAGCAGATGAATTCTTTGGATGACAGCATCTTCCTTGCTTCCAGGGCTCAACCAATCGCCCTGTCCAGACTGGCCATGAAACCACCACTACAGCATCTTGCAATTGGGGGAGACACAAGGAGGGCAATGAGGCTGTCCATGGATGTGCTGGGACACGGGTGAGATGCTCCATGTGTCACCGCTGGGGGGATGTGAATGGAAGTCATTGGCAGAGGAGGGGGAACAAACCAAAAACTTAGGACATGGCAACTTGCATTACCAGTGTGAACAACCAGCATTTTTATTGCATTTGAGAATGCTATAATGTCAGTAATTAGTACTGACTACACAACATTTTTTATTGTCTGTATCAACAGACATGGAATGATGGAATTACAGTTGATGTAAGGAATGAGTTTCTTTTATGCCTTATCAAAAAAAAAAAAAAAAAGAAAAAAGAAAAAAGAAAAAAAAAATCTTGTTACTGGCAGCACATACACACAAAGCACCATGCTAACAGTCTGGACTGTACCATTTTCATCAAGGCTTATGGGTAGAAGATACTTGTTTACCTGTTCTGGGCCCATTAAAATGCAGTCCGTAACTGCAAATTCACCTCGCAAGACTAGAATACTAAATGACTTCGGAAACATCTAAAAACTCACTTGGAGTTCATTAACCAAAGGTACCAAAAGATTTCAAAAGAGTTTAAACACATTTGGTGGTGGGTTTTTTTTCCATGCTATAATGAACGTGAAATTATTTGCAATCTGAAAACTACAATAGTTCAAAATTATTTTTAAAAACTTTATATATATATATTTATGTATGTATATATATAAAATATCTAATGATCTGCAACAGTTGTACAACCAGAATCCCTGCCCCGGCCTCTTCCCAAAGCGGGAACTCCAGGAGAGGGGAGGTGCAGGACCTACAGCGGGACTCTTGCGAGTGAGAATCAAAAAAGGTCATTTTTTGCGGTCACTTTATTCTACATAAGCCTTGATTTTTCATTTCACTTCGAGTTGAATGCAGAAACCCAACAGGTTTTACATTTACAAACTTGGGGTTGTTGTTTTGTGGACAAGGAAGGCTTTGACTCTCATTCCTGACAGCGATTTACCTGATACATGGTACTACTTTCATAATGTACGCTTTTCTTTGAGAAAAAAAACATGTAACAAATTGTCTTTACATCTTGGCACCTTGTAAAGTTTTTTTCTTGTTTTATACAAAAGTTCAATAGTTTGACACTCCCCGTTATTAATCACTACTTCACTGATAAACTTTGAAAGTGTGACCCTGGAATTCATCATGCAAAATATTTACTGCAGCAGGAGAAAAACAGTTCTTTTTTTTTTTCCTTTTTTTCCTTTTTTTTTAATGATTTTTCTTTTTTTTCCTTTCAAATAGATGAACTTTGTTTAAGACAGCCAGAAAAGGCAGTGGTAAGATGAACAGAAGGGGTGGGAAAGTATCAAAAAAACCAGCTTAAACACAAAAACTGTACAAAAACGCTTCAATCAATGATAACAGGAGAAAAAAAAAAAAGAGAAAAAACTCTGTCAACTATGTTACAATTTAAAAGCTGAAAAAAAAAAGTCAGGGATTTTCTCCCACATGTCAGCAAACGTCATCCAATATTCTTAAAGCAAGGATAACTAAATAAAATACATGTGCAGCGTATTCTGCAATTCCATTACATACAGTAGGTTTTTTTTTCTTTTCAAAGCTATTTTTTTTTTAGTATAGTTAATATAAAGCAGTTGCACAAAAAGCAAAAGGTGTTTTGACAAACAGGTCTGCATTTATTCCTTTTGAGGAATGATATCTAAAAAAAAGGACCTTTCCACCTTTTCCTCCCTCCCCGCCCTCCCCCCAAAAGACAAAGGCTCACACAGACACAGTGGGATATATATGTACAACATAATAAACCCCTCCCTAAAGAAGCAACTGTATATCCAAAGGGATAGAGAATCAGAATTGTAAAAATCATAGTGAAGTTTGCTTGATGTAAAGCCTGAGATTTTCAGTTGGTTCTTCTGCAAGGCTGCGACACCTGCCAGATATGTTAAAATCTAATTTTTTATTTCTTTTTCTCTTTTTTTTAAGTTTTTTTTTTGTTTTTGCTACAGTCTTTAGACTAAGCATGCAAGACATACAACTAAGTGCAACTGAGTGAAATGTATTTTTTTTTATTTACTCATTCCCTAACAGTTTGGACTGAGGTATGCGTACTAACAGTTTTCTCATGCTGTTATCTTTACTCATGTCTAGCTACACATGCTGAGGATGAACTAATCTACCAGATTTTAATCCCCTTCTGAATCCCGAACTAACCAGCAAACCACTCAGTTTAGAAGCACAGGGCTCAATTCTCATGATCCCCATCTGGCTACCGCCGGCACGTCACGAAGCTGCCTGGATATAATTTAAATGAAAAGAAAAAATGTTTCAAATGACCACAGACTGCCCTTTTTTTTTCTTTTCTTCTCTGTTTTTTTTTTTTTTATGTCTTTTGAAACAGAAAGCAGAGTTGAGTTTTTATCAAAGTAACTGCCAATAAAATTTCTTGTACCAAAGCTTATGAGTGGACAGGAGTGTTATTTCCTCATGAAAAATGCTGACCAAAAAAAAACTGAAACAAAACTGAGCAAATGTGCCAAGATCAACCAAAACTCAAGCAGTCATCCTAGCACAGTCCCGGAACAGAAGTGGCACAGAATCTGCAGAACCAAAGACCAAAAAATTGTTTTTCTTTTAATTCTAGAAATACTATTACGTTGTCCAGGTTAATTGTGGGAGCTTTTCTGTTCTCTTCTGTCTTTTATTAAACTGTCTCCTTTATCTGATACTCTAATCTTCCACAAAATAACTGTGTCTTTGCTTTCTCCAGCTCCCTTCTCATAGCTCCACCAGTAACACTGATTCCTAGTTTTAGCCTCAAAAGCTCTCCTCGATTCCTCTTTACAGACTTTCATTTTGGTCACTGTAAAGAATTGCAAATAAAAAGTAATAACTTTGGTTCAGACATCTACTTGGACTTCTAAATTTTCTAGAATAAAGGAGCAGTTTCCCTCTCAGGTTAGCAATAGCCCACATCTTGTCATTTCCCTCTAAATTCTTCAACCTCCTTTGATCAACAATAAGAGGATATTTGGCTTCATAAGATAAAGCATATAACAGAGAACATAATTTACGTTTGTGTAATATCTTTGGTAATTTTAGGAAAAAGAAAGGTACAAAGAAGAATATAAATTAAGCTCTGAAAGGCTTTTTGAAATAATAAAAAAGCTACAGTCCTACATAAATAAATGAGTGATGGAAAGTGGTTGCAGAATGAAAATATTTAGGTGTTTGGTGACCAAGGTTTATTGACCTATCACAACAAATTTTGTATGTCATGTTTGCTTTGAAGAGCCTTGCCAGTTTTCCTTAACAAGCGAATTCTCTCCTGGATCTCCTGTCTCCTACGGCGAGGTTTCCATACTGGCTGGTGTAATATTGCATAACAATCTTAACTGCAGTACTGGATTTGCACAGCTGAAAATTAACACTTTTAGCATTAGTGGGCCTCTGTCCTTATTAACTCTGTAACAAGTACAATCTGAAATCTAATTTGTATTCAAACAGATTAATGCCACCAAGCAATTCTGAGCCGATGTTTAACCGTGAAGCATCACCATGTACAATAACAATTTAATGAAGTCATCTTTCCAAGCACTATTTGCAAATGCAAATGCATAAGAAGAAAAAAAATATAATTGTAATAATAAATGTATAGGTGCCCATCTCTGTAATCTTAGATATTCCAGAAAGATTTGTTGACCCATTAGAACTCGTGTTAACCAACCGAGAACCTGCCACTGTACTATTCATCCTCTAACAAAAGTGAACTGTTGGTGCTGCATATATTTCTTTGTGCTGTTCAATTTTGTGGCATTTGCTAATATTCACCATTGCTGCCAAAAGAAAAGTAATAAAAAAATAATCAAAAAACCCAAACAAAAAGAAAATATATTAAAAATACTGCTTTGTGGAATGAATCTGTGTTGCTTCCTACAGTGTTTCTATGTTCATCTGTCATTCATTCTCATTCTTGCAGTACTTCGTTCCTCTCTCTCCGTTGGACAACCCTTCCACATGTATCGTGCAGCATTTGGGACCTTTTCAAAAAACGACAACAAAAAAAAAAAGGAGACACCGAAATGGAATGCTTTCCATAGCTAAAGAAAACATGGTGGCATCTGAAGGAAACTGGAATGAATGACAGAAAAAACTACAAACAATTCAATGACATTCAGCTTCGTATAATAAAAACACCTATTAACATTCATCACAAAGTACAGAAAACGTTGAAGCCTCTGAGAGGCCCTGGGCCCAGATGAGGCCTGAGGTCAGAACTTAAAATGGTAGAGGAGAAGTGGGGCGGGGGAATAAAAGCAATACATTAAAATGTTTGGGATAATTTTTTCTTTTAACCCCTCCCCGATATACACGCTCACACGCACACACACATATCCACACACGTGCACACACAGGCCTTCCCCATCCCAAATGGAAGCAAAAAAACAAGGAAAAAAAAAAGGCAAAAAAAAAAGAAACCAACCAAAAAACAAAAATATGGAGTAAAGGCAGTGATAATCAACATGCAGTACTGTGCAAATATGTTGTCCATTGGAATCCTTAAAATCTGGGCAAAGACTTGATCTGCAGTTCAGGTGTACATGCTCAGTTTGATGTCCTCAAATGTCCAAAATTGGCAGGACCTGCAGTCCACAGCTGGCTGCTAAATGCAAGTGAATCAGTTTAGCAAATTTACAACACTGATGTTGACTGTAAGAGAGGAAAATCCCAAGTACCAAACAAGTCCATCCAATGCACAGAGTACAAATTCCTTTTTTCAACAAAAAGTAGAAAAATCAAAAATACTCCCAAATGGGATACTTGATGGCACTAAGAGTTAACATATTTCATAGTTGTCAAAGTGGACTGAGAATCCTCCAGACTGTACAATAATGGAGAGATTTCACAGCTAAGTTTTGACGCGTTTTTCCAATCTTCATTCTCAGCATTAACGATGTCAGACATACTCATTCTATGTCCTCATTTACAGGTTCATCTTCATAATCTCTGTCATGATCGAAATCTGGACTGTGGTTGGCTGTTGTCACTAAGGATAGCGGGCCTTCATTTTCATCTGGATCTAATGGTTCTTCTTTGACATGCACGGGGTGCCTGGAAAAACAAAACCATGGTCAATCAGCAAGCTGCTCGTTAAAAAATTTTTTTCACAACTTGATTTGGGGAGAAAGATATGGTGGTTTGGGGGTTCAGACTTGATGCATCAGGTCTAAGAGCTCCAGCTCATCAAGGATAAGACCCTCAGCTTCTGCACTAGCCACTAAAGCCGAGCGAAGGCTACACCACGCAAGCAGTGCGCAACTTCCCTGGGAAAACACTCTGGGAGGAGCGCCTCAATTGGGCTTCCGCCTCGGGATCGAGAGAAAAACGCTCTCAGCTGACATATTAAGTTAATACAATCTTTGGATAAATAAGCAGAATAAGCACCCGAATGGCAAAGCAGTGGTTTGCCAGTCTGCCGAGCCAGCAGAGGCTGGGCTAATCATCGCGCGCTGTGTGTGCAGCGTCTCTCGTTAACATGCAGAACCTGTGAGGCAACTCTCCAGAGGACGACCCCAAGTGAGGTTCTATCATTAATCAACTTCAAGCAAACACAGCAAAGAGACACCATGATACATGCTTTAAACTCCAAATTAATGCATATTTTTACAAACTGTCAATAAGGGAAGAAAAGCCCTGCCAGGAAACACAAACAGAGAGGAAAAGGCTCGCTCAACACAACAATATGATAAGAAAGCACAGTCCTAACGAGAATAATAACACTGTCAGCTGTAAACAAGGCAGAACATGATCCCCAGCTCATGGTGGGCACAAGGATGTACTAAAGAGATGAGATCTGCCAAATTTCTCACTACAGCATCGCACATGAATAACCCGCGGGGGAACGGGGCTTGGTCATTCAAAACGGGTATGATAACAATTGAAAATTGTTGTTCGTAAATCATATTTACAACAAATCCTATACAAATACAAATTACCTTCCTCCCCCCCTTTTCTTTTTGTTCAACAGCTTTTGAAATGTAAAATAGCCATGTGAGTCAATAGTGTCTTGTTGCTGGGACTTTAAAGGAAAGTAGGATTTTATTGACATTACCAAGTATTAATAATGCGACACAGCAATGGAGACCCTGTTTGCTTCCTAAATAATTGATGTTGTAGGCAATCCCTTAAAATAAAGTGTTAATGAGTTCAAGTCCCACTCTGTCTCTCATTGAGTTGATATCCACCTCCTAGAGTCTTGGGTTTTCTCCATGCAAGCTGACTTAACCCTTTCACATAGGCTCTGTGAAACCATGATCTGAAGCGCAAACCCTCCTTGTAAGAACTTCTCTCTTGTGCAGCTTTCCTTTAAAATGAATGATTTAAAATAGCTGCATTTTATTTTATGGTCTGTGTAGATAGGAACGACAATACTGTTTGTACTCTGCTGCACTGGTGGACAGCAAGAATAAATCACCAAACAGACAAAATGGGCTTGGTAGCCGTGTACAAGCCAAAGGTACTCTGCCTACTGCAAATGACCCTGGTGAACCAGTTGTACCCCTGCACAGACTGCGAAGGTGTACCACACCCTGCTTATTTATTTTGACTTGAGTTTAGGAAGCATCTAACATGCTGACTACAGACCTCTCTAAGGCAAGCTGTGAATGCCTTTCAAGTCCTTACATATTTCAACTTCTTGAGTTGTAAAGTCAAGGAGATCAATACTTAAGTATTAACTGCGTCTTCCAACCCATCCGACAAAGGAAGAAGTGATGCAATATCCATGTACACGGACTTTTTCCTCTCAAATTATAGAATCAGAGAATGGATAGGGTTGGACACATGGCCTATCAACATACTCTGGGAGCAGAAAGGTTCCTCTGCATGTTGCATAATTTTTGCAAAAAATACAATGAGAGATATTGCTCGTACAGTTTTGACCTAATTATTGAAAAAGGAGGGGTAAAAAAACACTGGGACGAGATGATTCAAACATCAGAGGTTAGGAATTAGCACAAGCACAGCAAAAGTCTCACGAGCAATCGTCACCGCAGAGGTGTGCGTGTGCTAACTGTCCTGGCGGCTCGTGGCCCTCATGAATGTGAAACCATGCTGATTACCTGCAACTAGGCAAACTTGTATTATGAATAGGCTGTGGGGCCCCTCACTTGGGAGAAAACATGAAATGAAAAACAGAAGAAAAAGGGGCAGAAAGTGCCTACACACAGAGATGGATAAAGTGTGTGCTACCCAGCCTTTATGGCAGTGATCTCTTTTACTGCTGCCTTAACTTAGAAGTCCTATTTGCTTGTTTCTGGCTTTGATGCTGCTGCTGGGCTTGTGGATTTTGTGTTTTATTTTTTAAAAAAGTATTATTTTTGAAAATGCAAATGAGAAATTTTAAAAGGAGAGAGGAGAACACACGCCACATGCAGCAGAGGTGGCTTTGCTACATGGACCAGAGTTTGCCCAAAGACTGCATCCCACCACCTTCTGCTTGGCCGGGGGGCAGAAGTGAATCGGTGCTAGCAGGTAAGTATATTAACCACCTGAAACGCTGTGAAAGCTCTTTCAAAGGTCCCTGAACCTTTCCAAAGCAAACTCTTGCCCCCCTTCTGGTTTTGTTATGAAAGCAGGTGAAACCAGGTGGTTTTAACTGAGTTTCTCTTTGAGTTTTGGTGTGGTTCCCACAAGTCAAAAAAGTCCAAAACTTCAGGAGTGAAAAGCAAAGCAAGCACTCAGTTGTGAAAAGGGCCGTCTGACCCCAAGCAAGACAAAGCCAGGAAGGGCCAGAAAGCCACGGGGTGGCACAGCCACGCCAGCCTCCTCCAGCAGCTCACATGTCACACAAACACCAGACAGCGCGCCTGCAAAAACTCCATCCCCCAAATGAGGAGGGTACCTGGGAAACACACCCCCCCAGGGAGAGAGCTGTCAGGAAAACAACAACAAAAAATCAACTCCTTGTGTACTCTGTCAGCTGTAACCACAAAGTAGCGTGTGAGGAGGAAACCTTACTGAATTCATGATTTTGCTCAAACGTTTCACAGCATCTGAAATAAATAAGCTTAAGTAAGCTCAAGGGCAAAGGGAGATGTTCGTATCTCTCAAGTTAAGCCTGAATCTCCGTTTACCAGCTCACCAAAACCCCAAACTGGGGAAGGAAAACTTCCTTTAGATAGTGAAGGATTCAGTTTTCTGAAATACAGAAAAGGTAAATGCTGGCCTAAGCAAAAAGGAAAAAAAAAAGCTGAGGGGGTGGCGGGCAGAGAAAGAGAATTAAAAAGAAAGGGTTTCCCATTTCTGTTTTCGTAGTAGTAGAATCTCAGCACATTCCTTTTAAGAAGACGCCTAAGACTCCAGAAGGGGTTAACAATAAATAACCTTGCTGAACACAGATTCCCCTTCTTTTCACATCTGAGTAATTCTTTTGTTTGTCCACTCTGGGAACAGAGGAGTTTTTAATAAAGCTGACTGTTGTTTAAAGCCACTGAGTACTGGTGGTGCACACAGCATGGAGTAGTTTGCTTTGTGGCTACCTTTGGAGCATATCAGGATGAAAGTGTTATGTCCCCAAGCTGTAATTATGCGACTACTTTCTAGTGTTTCAAAAGGAGGGAGAGAGAAGGGGGAAAAAAAAGGAAAAACCTAGCTGTGGTTCAATGTGTCATAAAAAGGAAACAAATGAGCGGTAATAAGACTTCAGCTAAAGTGTTAGACTTCTTAGCTGTCATGTTAACAAGGTCCTTTAAACCTTACAATAAAGTTTAAAGCTTGATTTCTTCTAATACACTGAAATTGTTTAAAAAATAATTTGCATGATGACAAGGAAATCTGTTCAGAGAAAAAAATGGAAAATGTCATTCGCAAAGCAGGCTGACGGGAAAGAAGAGGTTGCACAGCGTCTGGAAATTTGCTGTTGACTCATGACTGTATTTAGTAAACAGGGTAAAACCCCGTGATGAGTGAATGGTGTTCTGGCTTTAGATCCCTTCGAACTACTTAGAAACACCATTTTAAGGGGAAGCTCAGCGGCTGCTATTGGAACATCACCCGGTCACATTTTACTTAAGCAAAAAGAAATGTTGAGCAGAGAACACATATATTATCAATTCTGAGAAAATGAAAACACTCAGGAAACAATCATTTCCATATTACAACAGAAAATTGGATTTTCTGGTGAATAATGAAAATGAGGCATCGCTCCCCCTGACCTCCTCTCTCTCCAGTATTTGTTCTGTGCCCCTCACCTTGGTATCAATGTGCTAAGAGATGATTATTAAGTGCAACAAAGGCCACAGCTATGCACAGTTCTGGAAGATGTCCTAGCCTGTTTCAACTCAGTTATTTTTCCCTCCTTGCAGTCTCTTCAAAGACAACGAAACCTTAGGTGAAATGAGAAGCGCATGAACTACACTAGCCTTGAACTTGCTAAAAAATAATTACTTGGATTAACACAACATCATAAACATTCATCCCTGTCTGTTAGGCCAGGAGAAACCCTTGGGAGAAGTCTTGTTTCTGGAGAAAAGCCATGTCCCCCCACTCCTCCTTCACTCCGGCCCTACATGGTCACGGGGCAGAGGATAACGAATTGTGACTAAAACTGCCTCAAGATGAATCTGTTTGTGAGGGACAGAAAGTGTGTCATGCAACGCTACTTTGGAGGGAGATAATTAATACTGCACAAACAACCACTGGAAAAGCTAAACACGTTATTTGAATGTTTTGAAGTAAATGGCAAAAGACAATGTTTAAATTAATTATTAATTAAAAATGAATGTTGCCATCTTTAAAGTTGTTTTTTTTTCAAAGCACTTTGTGCACTGATTTAAAATACTGCAATATCAAAGTACCCAGAGCCTCAGATTTCTTCGTGCCCCCTCCCCTCTGACAAACACATTATGCAGGTGGGAAACTTTTTTTGCCATTAAATGCTAATTAGTTTCACAACTAATTACAATCACGGTATTAGGTTAATGTTTTTCTACTTTTTGATTTAGACTTACTTTTGTAAATCCCTTATTCAAATTACTTTGAAGTAAAAGACTACAAATTAGTTCTCTTTTTAATGTGTAATGTGAGTCGTAGCAATCCAGCCAGTAATTTTACAGCCTGTTGTGAGGAGCAGAAAGGCAG
Organism: Pezoporus wallicus; assembly: GCF_028554395.1. Taxonomy (NCBI): domain Eukaryota; kingdom Metazoa; phylum Chordata; class Aves; order Psittaciformes; family Psittacidae; genus Pezoporus; species Pezoporus wallicus. The sequence goes on from NW_026641326.1 coordinate 2,732,787, forward strand.
CGTGGCTCTTGCGCACGGTTGTTCATATAGGTACCCAACTGCTCCAGAACTACGAGACTTATAAACGCCGGCTTCCTCACCAGCTGCCAATTACCCAGTGTGTAATGTGAGGGGAGGGGAGAGTTTACAGCTTTGCAAACTCACTCCATCACCCCATAAATACTGAGCACACCCATTGGGGCATCACACCCTTCCTGCCTTACCCTTTTCCTGCTCCAGTTTGCTGCCCGGGTGCCATTCACGTTGAGCAGGGACAGCGATCCCCTATTACTTCATGTGGTTATATATGCCCTCATTATACTGCTGTCTGTTGCTATAATGCTCCTATTAATTTTCCTTTTGATATTTTAAGAGCAACCTATAAATCAAGCAGACCTTCACATGTGCCATCATTAATGCTTAGTAAGGCTGTTGTGTGTTGAGTGGTTCTTTTTAGACCCACCAAACAAGCCCATTTCCTACCCCTGCTCCACTGGCCACACTTGTCGCATGGACCAAAGGGGAAAGAAATCACATTTTTTTTCTCCAAGAAACGCAGTTGCCTATGAGATTTTGCTAAGCTTAAAAACAAGAATTGAGAACGACAATTTTACAGCTCTGTGTGCTTGTCTGACTGGATTGAGCTGATGGGTTTTATGTGGAAACTGGTAAACAACTGTTTTACTAAGAACCTAAAAGAATCTAAGCATGTCTCCAAGTGGAGATGTCTACTCTTGCTGCTTCATCCATGAACCTCACGAATCAACCATGAAGGTCTCCAGAATCACACTTCAGCAGACCATAAGACAACCCTAGAGCCACACGCATGCCGCTGCTGTACTTACATTGCTTGCATAGGGGAACGTCCTGGACTACTGTCACTCCCGTTACTGTTCGTATGCTCCATTGCACCATTGAGCTCTTCCCTCATCGCATTGGCTAAATTGCCCAGAGTGGGATTTCCCATGGAAGCAGTAGTGTATAGAGGTATACTGTTCTCAGCCATTGAAGCCTGCCAAGGACACAAACACGTATATGAGAAGCCATGACTAACGTTTTTATACATTGTACAATATGCTCACTTCTTCCAAAACATTCTCCACATTTACATTATTTGCAATTACCAGGTTTTAAAATATTGTGCTTTCTGATAGGTATTACCCTGACTCTACTAAGGGAAATTTAACATCACTTACATCTGGGTTTAAGCATTCATAGCTGTATTGGTTTGTGAGAGGACAGAGCTTTCCATTCCCTATTTGGAATTAAACCCCCTGGAAAAAATAAAACGTCCTTTTCCTATTTTCATTTTGCAAAATTATGTTTGGGGCCTTGGGGTTTTTTTGTGGCTTAGGTTTGGGTTTTGTTTTTAATGAAAAGGGGAAAAAAATCAGGACTTGCTCAGCTGCTTAACTTTGTACCAGACCAAACGGGCACGAAGCAGGAGGGCAGCGGTAACGAATTTGGTTTTCTTTGGGACCCAAGTGTGAACCAGTGGTTAGCATTAACTGGATCAGTCAAGTTGTACTGATCTACCTGAGAACTGAACCAGTCCATGTGAATTTTTTAAGCTTCAGCAACTCAGCTCTTACCTTGGCTAATACAGACCTGACCATTTTATTTCCATTTTAACTTGTTCTAAAGAAATGCCATGCAGAGGCACACTGGAGTTAACTTTCTAAATGGAAATCTTTGTAGGAAGAGAATGAACTGTTAAATATTTTCCTTCTGATTCCCACCGTTCTGCCTGCTAATATTTACTGTGTGTCAGTATTAGCTCATGCTGACGGCACAGTCCTGTGCCCACTGCGGCAGCGGTGTGAGTGCAGAAGCCCCAAGCCCTGGAGGAGCCAAGTGTTTGGCAGGGATGGGATGCGCAGCTTTCCAAGGCCGCAGCGCCCAGGGACCTGAAGGACATTCAACCATTTCACCCATCCCAGCTGGATCTGACTGACATCATCCACAGATTTCTGAGTGCTGGGGAGCCACAGACACTGGCTCGGCAGCGCTCCACCTGCTCCAGAGGGAGGTCAGCCGGCTGCAGCAGCAGAGGCAAAAACTCCATCAGGCTCCAGGTCTGTGTGATGCAAACCCTGCCCATGGGAGGAGAATCCATGCAAATGTACTCCATGCAAATGTACTCCCCACCGAACCCTCTCGCCTGCTCCTAATTCATGGGACAAAACTCCTTGCTTGCTGCTATCTGAGCCAGCAGAGATGTTCACAGGCACAGGCAGAGACCGGGCTGAGGACAGGGAGGAACGACCAGCACTGACTGCAGCATCTTCAGGAGCATAGCCCCTTTTATTCTTCCTTATGCTGACCTCTCCATGTGCAGCCCTATGTGCCACAGATGATTACAAAAGCTATTCTAACAGGGAGGATTATTTTTATCTTCTTGATTCAACAACCGGCAAACTCATTGTGATTAGGGGATGCAAAGAATGGTTCACATTTCCTGCACTTGGCAAAATAATGACTCAAGTTCTTCACCCATAGTGATAACTTGTAATTGCAGTAAAGCAATTTACTGGGGGAGAGGTGGGACACGAGGAGTATCAGCTATAAAGATAATAAGAGGGGAGGGGGGTGCTTTGGGAGCCCCCGGTGACCCGCTGGGAAAAGAAAGCTCTGGTGAGAGCTGGAGTCCCTTCCACACACAGAGGGGAGAGAGCTGCTGCTTCTTCCTCACACAAGGGAGTATGTCAGAGGGGTCTGGGTGAAAGAGAGGGGCAGCTCTGACACCCCACAGGCGAAGAAAACCAGCCTGCCATCCCAGGGATGTGCAAAGAACCAGTCTTTGGTGATGTCCCCAAAAGACTAGGGAACACTGCTCCTTAATTATTAATTGGGCTGAACACAGGCACTGGCAGGTAAAGTGGCTTTGTGTCCTAAGAGGAAGGTTGCTGCCCAAGCGAGGTCTGAAATGCCAACATGGTACCAGCCACCAGATGGATTCACCCAAACGCCTGCACAGCATCTGAGGACCTGCTGGGATTTTGCCTCAAAAATCCAATGAGTGGGGAGAACAGAGATGAACCTACTGGTATATTTTCAACCAAAAAAGAGGCCCTGTCCAGTGCAATGTATATTTTTCACCCCCATTTATTAGAGGCATCACAGTGGTAGCAAATATGGCCCAGGCTCTTCTCTCCATCAATTCGGTTCACAGGATCCTATGGGGGGTGGGCATGAGTACATGCCACTTCCAGGAAAGTAGGGAAATGGAAACAGTTTGGAGGTTATCACAAAAGACAAGAATGGATGGAGATGACGACAACGACACGTGTTTCAGAAATAAAACACGAACAGTTCCATATGACAAGCATATTAATTGAAATTAGTCACATAGTTAACAATGTGAAGAAATGCAGGATCATTTCAGTTTTGCCTTTCAGCCTCATGAATGTAAAATGTGCTTGTAATCTTAATACTATTCAAGAGACAAAGCAGTCTTTAAAAAATCACACTTCACAAGACTCAAGGGAAAATAAGTTACTAATGAATGGTATTTACAGTTGCTTCATTTAAACATGCTTTCCTCTGCTTTTCAGAAGTTACTGCATGAACTCAAATGAGAAGAAACATTTGTTTTTCTCCTAATAAACTGTTTCTTGGTTCTGTAAAGAGAAGTCTGCTAAACCTTTCACAAAATGCAGCTGCCCAAGCAAATACAGCCATCAGTGAACTTCTCGAGAAGCAACCCTCAACAAACAACTGGGGTGCAACCACACATGGATTAATCCACAATGTATGGAACAGGCTTGAACCCCACACAAACATACACACACCCCCTTGCAAATTCAGGGCACAGTAATGCATTCATATCTTTGGTTCATGTAGCAAATACTGACTTTACCTGGTGCTTCTGCGATAGGGATTTGTGTGTGGGGGGGAAATATAGCGCATGAAAAAGAGCCCGAGACATGCACACTTTTAGGCTGCAAGTTATTAATTGTGTACCAACACTTGTGCATGTCTACAGAGTGAAAAAACAGAATTTGTGTCTTACAGTTTAAATCAATAAAAAGAATCTTTTTTTTTTCTATAGGAATTGCGAGGTTTATTTTCTACTAACAATAGGAAGATATGTAAAAATAGCCCTTAAAAGAAAAGGGGGAAAAATGATCTGCTTTCTCTTTAAACCCATGAACAATAGAAGGTCACGTGCCGCAGTATCCTATCATTCAGCACATTAATAGCTGTGCTAGAGTAATTACACTTGTGGTATTTTTGCCTCAAGTGAAATTCTGAAATAAGAGGATGGAAATTATGATACTGCTGATAAATATTAATAAGTGAACTTTTAATTTTTTTGCCACAATATTCAAAATGCTAAGCATCTAGCTAATGCTGAAGCAGCCTGATATGTGTTTGCCTCCAGGGACTATGATGCTTTATGCACTTAAGAAAAAAGTTTAACGGAATTAAAATTTAATATCTAATTAGAGCAAGGCTAATATATTTTGAAATGAGTGGGGAAGACACACGCCTCTGTTGCATATTCGCTACAGTCATTAATCTTACCTGTAAAGCAGCATTGAGAGGTGTGCAGTAGGTGTGGCTGGTCTGTATGTTTTTAATAAGAGAAGGGTTACTGCATAAGAAAAACATAAAAAGGAGAGTTAAATGCAACCAACTTCTGTGCGAGCGTTTCAAGCACGTAATGCTTCCTCCCACATCAGAAAACTAGAGCTGAGACTGTTTTTTCACACAAGTTCTTCTTTTTTTTAATGTAAAGAAAATATCTGAGTTTCAGGCTACAGTTATCATATTTGCCTTTACTAAATAAGGAACATCATTATCTCTCAATGTTACCTCACCATGTGTTCTACTACCCTGCATTAGCAGCACATCTTGGCATCTCTGCTCATTTTAGCTGTGTTCAGGAGAAATTCTCCAATATTCGCCGTGTCTGGGAGCCAGTTACCATGTAAAGGTCCACCATGAGGAGCTATGAGCAAAAGCATCATGGGACATTTTAAATACTGCTTCATGCAAATCATCCTCAAAGTCGCTGGCAGCAGAGTCCCTCACAATGGAGCAGGGGATGGTGATGACAGAGGATCTGAGCCACGTTACTTCCTGCCAGGCAATGGCCCGAAAGGGACTGGCTACACCAACACCCTCAGTCTGGGGCTGCAGGCATGGATGCATGACAGCAGGTACTGCTGCACTGCAGCAACGCAGTACAGACCACACAGAACAACATGCTGCCCTAAAGGCCATTTTAATAAAAACTATTCTGGTGTGCTATTCTGGACCCTTACTTTACTCATCTTAGGTTTACATAAGGGGTCAGATTTGAGGAAAATGAATGCCAAGCATATCTGCTCTCTCTGTAGCAGGCATCTAAATACCACTGGTTCCACCAGAGGAGAAAAAAAAATATTAAAAAAGAATCATCAAATACAACCTAGATAAAAAGTGACAATGCAAAAATCTCCAACAAGTTTTAGCACTCACTGGGTATACTTATTACTGGGTTATTTTTTTTCACGTGGGAATAAATCATGGTGAGAAGAGTCTTAACTGAGTCCCTCCCACAGGGACCAGCAAGGATCAGTTGTCCTGGAGAGATGGACTTCAAGTAAAGGTCAAAGAAAATTGCTTTGGGAACCCCAGGAATATTTGTGCACCATTGTTGTAGACACAGGTTGGCCTGTTGATTATAATCTTTACAGCTGGTCTCACTCTGCACTTCCAAACTTTTTGAAGTTAATTCAGCGTTTCTGTTTTATAAGCACCTTACTCTGTTTCTTTGCAAAACAAAGCATACAACTGAAACCAAAGGAAAACATCAGAATTAAAACTTATCTAAAGCCTTTCCTGGCACGTATCTGTCTTCCTGACAGGTCTACAGCAGCATTTCGGTGCTAGCGTGGATAATTATTTTAGTCTATATTGCACTATAAACAAACGCTATCACAGGCATGTCAAAGAAGAGTTATTACTATAGGCATTTGGATTATCAGAGTAGGACACACAAAATACACATAACAACCAAAAATTTAGTTTCTTTAGCAGCAAAGGTGATGTCACTATTTCGTGAAATGCAAGTCTACATGAGATGGGTAAATCATGCAAAGCAAAGCAACAGCAGAAAAAAAAATTAAAGCAAGTAAAAGCTCTTACTGTGCAACAAGCTCGCCAAAGTTTTCATCAGGGCAGTATTTTCGAGGACGGCCTCGTTGAATATGACGGCCACGTTTAAACTCTTCATCATCAACAGTCCAAAAGGACCCAAACTCATCCTCTACTCTGATAAAGCACTTATGCAGTGAGAGGTTGGTGCGAATGGCACCCTGGGACAAGAGCAGCAGCAAAGGAGATGAAGTGGAAACAAAGGGACACGGGATCGGGGACAGAACAGACATCAAATACAGGGAAAAGGAAAAAGAAAATAAAATGCAATAAGCATAAGCAAATGGTTTGTGAGGGTTAATATGCATTGCCACCTAAAAGCTACTAGCATGTGATGCAACAAACACCAAGCAAGCAGGGTCAGGGTACTGGTGGGCATACAAACAGTAGTGATGAGATGTTTGTCTTGGTTTCCCTTAACTGAAACAATGCGAAACCACCTGTGGTTGGTCTAACACCAGCTAGCAGCCAAAAGCCTCTACGTTAAACTGTAAGCATGATCCAAGCTAGGCTAAGAAGTTCAAACATGGTGGACATACCCACTGATCTTTTGTGGCCTTCGTTTTTGGAACTCTTGTTCATCCACTGTCCATACTGCCCCTTTAACGTTTTCTACTCTCACAAAACACTTGTGAAGACTAAGATTATGACGCACTGCATTCTGCAGCAAGTATAAAAGAGAAAACATTCAAAAACTTTCTATGAGAAAATGCTCATCATTGTCCAAGAACAGCAGCACAGTCAGCTTGACAGTCCTCATTTTGCAATGTTAAGCCCCTTCCCCTCCCCGCACCCACTTGCTTTCCCCAGCTCTTTACATCTTCTTTTGCAAAGACAAAATAAATACGAGCTTAAACCTGAGATTAAAAATTCAAGTTACTCTTATCAATTATCCCCAGTTTGAATGAGAAGAGCCATCACCTTAAGCATGCATGTTGTATAATACAGCACATTTCATACAGAATACAAGAGGAACATTGCTCAAGACATTTTCAAAACAAATATATATGCTCTGAAAGAGAAACTTCTCCCCTCCTGGAAAAGAAAGCAGTTAGAAAGGATTTCACACAAGTACAGACAGCTCAATTTAGCAGGGAGGCACTGGAGCAAGTGTTGTGGCTTCCCACAGCTGGGCTAATGTGAATCAGGTGCTGAACCTCCTTCCATACCCACTGCATGGACCGGGGGCTCGGCAGCACCCCACCGCCCAGCACGGCACTGACTCCTGCCTTCATGGCCTGTTCTTATATGGAAGTTGGCTCCTATTTCTGGCAGACTACTGTACTGACTGATCTGAGCCTCTGCCAAGTAAAAACATGAGGAGGGCCCTCTGGAACAAAGTGATAATATCCCCACAGCTCATCACCCAGAGGGACCCACGCTCATGGCATCCGATGCTCAGATGTCCTCTATGCAGCTTGGTGCTGCAAAAGGATGAGCCAGGCCAAATCCTCCAACGTGCTTGGACATTTAATGAAGCCAGGCATAATGAGACACCTCACTATGTCCTGGCAGGCTGCTGGCTTTTTTGTCCCTGCCCCTCTGAAACGGTGCCGAGAGCCTTGTTATTCCTCAGAGTGCCATGCTCCTTCCCTGTTTTAGGAGCTTTCTGAGGAAATACCCTACTACAACAGTTGGAATTGATGATCTTAAAGGTCTTTTCCAACCTGAACGATTCTATGAGTCTACAAAGCCACTGGAATTTGTACATGGAGCTTGTCCCCAGCACTGCTGAAAGGGGCTTGGTAAACAGGGAGAACAGAAGAAGCCATTTGCTGAGAATATACAGGCGAACAAATTCCCTATCACTGGCACCACCGATTTAGTCAATCTGGTTGACTTGTTAGCAGGCACAATGCCAGCCAAACACATGGCCTGAGTCTAGGCAACTAAGGGACTACGATTTTTTTCCTTCCTTCGTTGTCTTCTTGGTTTTTTTTTGTTGGCTTTTTTTTTTAATGAACATCAGGTCTGCATTGTGAAAAGGAGCTCTAATCATGAATGTCTAAATCACTGTGCAAACAAAGGGTATGCACAGTGCATTTGTCATGTAAATTAAGAGGCAGTGGTGTGTGTGCCTTGGAGGGAAAGGCTAAGAGTCTTCTGCTACTCTTCCATTTCTCTGCAATTACCAGCATGGTCCCCACACTCCTGCCCATGGTGCAGGAAAAGATTCAGGGCTCAAACTGCCTTCATGCAGCAGTTGCTTGAATGCAAACGCATCTCCTCTGGCTATAGGAGCTCAATCCCAGCACTTTGGCTTTTCCACCCTGATCTGCTTGTGAAATGGTGGAAAAATTAACCTTGAATATGCTTTCCCTCTCAGCAAAGCAGAAATGTAGCAGAGATCCAAACACTCCCATCAAGGCTACCTCCTGCTGCCTTTACTTTCTTCTGCCCTTACTTTTTAACAATTTTGTTTTTCCTCCTCCCACCTCTTCCAGATTTCACTACTTTTGAAATTTTTGGCAAAATCCCTGATTTTAAGGTGGAGGAAAAACATCCAAAAGCCCCACACCTTATGGGCTAAAATCAGCCAGCTCAACAACTGCTGGTGGGCGCCGCATTAGTGCAACCTGACACAGGGCTGCTGGCCCACATCTGGGTAACTCAGGCAGTTTCCTGTGAAAATGGGAACACTGTCAAGTCTGGAGCAAAACGTAAGAATAATAATGCTATTTCCCTCAGTGAAAGCTGATCTTGTAGCTCATACAGCAGTTGATCAAATGCACACAGCAAAGTTCAGCAAAGAGAGATCTCTAAATTTGTAAACAGTCTCTAAATACATGGTTGAGCAGAAGTATTTGTATTACTTTTTACATTAATCCTGGAAAATACAGTCTGGTTTTGTTCTCTTGAAGTCAACGTGCAACTGATGGTTACGGCTGCTGGATATGTTGAGACAGACAAGTTGAACATTTGCAAGACATCCATGAAGCGCTGCTCTTTCTGTTTTCCCTGTGATCACTCATTTAAGGAATTCATGGCAGAAAAGAATGGTTTTGTTTCCCCTGCCTCTGGATACTTGCTATCTAACAGATTTATTTGAACAATACTCCAACGTTCTGCAGCCACACCTGCAGCCCGTGCCTCATAGCTGCAACTCCATGCCAGCAAATTACTCCAAAAACTCAAAAGCAAACAGACATTGCCTCTGACCTGTCAGAACCAGTTCACAGTGCTCCCACAGCAATCAGCTTAACAGAAAAATTAGGAGCTATTATTGTAAGATTATATATTTACCTTGTTAAAAATATTTGTATGCAAGCCACTTTTGCACAAAAATTACCCTGAACATGCTTGAATGTAGTAAATGAAAGGGTTTGTTATTTTAATAACTGCTCAGGCTCTGCTGTACTGCATTTTGGGAAAGAGGTTCATTTTGTAAAGGTCTTTATTCCTGCACTCTTCTGTGTTTTTAAAAGAGGGCTCAGGGAAGCTTGCTCACACCAAACCCTGACCCTAAACTTGGGGAACACTAACCTAAATGCCCCCCAAGCATTAGCTGAAGGTGAATGCAAATCAGCACGTATATATTCAAATTATTCTGATTCTGCAATTAGCCCCTTGTGCTTGTTCTGCGCCCCGTGGGCTTCCCATCATGCCAATCCAGAGCTGCATTTTCATCCCCGCTGCTCCTGAAGGCTGGCATAAATCTGAGCAGTCTTCAGCAGGAAAACCTCTATTACTAGAAGCAGTTGAAAATTTTGCTGGTGGAACCTGGGGTGAAGCTCTTCTCCCCTGTTAAGTGAAGCAGGATGCGGGCACCTGCACAAGGTCTCCAAAGGGTATCAGCTTTCCTGGGACACACCTTGCCCTTCTGCAAGCCCGAGGGTCTGCAGCCCAGTTTCCCTTGTCCTCCTCTGCAGACTGCAAGTGTATGTGGTTTCTGGGACTAGATTTTATGTGATGAACAAAGCTAATTCCTAAGACTAGCCTTGCAGGAAATACAACCAGGGCTGCCTGCTACCTTCTTCCACTCCCATTTCCCTTCCCTTTGCTCCTGGAATTAAATAGGATTTTTACATCAGCACCCACACCTGCAGCTGCTGAATAGTCCTACTGGAACCACTCCAGCAGCAAAAGACAGGCAGGTCTAAAAGGATCTTAAATCAGGGAAAGTTAATTTCCTTTCTGGATAGTACGGAAGCTGCAAAGTGAAACACTGCTCATGTTTTCCAACTTCAGTGAAGAATCAAAGCAGCAATCATAGCGACTTTTCCTGAACCTAAGAGTTTCTAGACCAAGGTTAAAAATGTACAACATGGTCTTGGGATCTGAACTAAAAGCAAAATATGCTGCTAAAACCCAAGCTAACTTCCAAGGACCATTTTTAGCTCTATCATCTAAAGGAATTAACTGTAAATGCAGACTGAGACAGGAAAAACAGGAGCTGATGAAACCGCACATATGCAACATACTCATCCTACCTGGTCATATGAAGTTGCTTGAGAGCAACAAAGTCGCCTAGATTAAGAGAAACTCACAGTACCAGGGGTGCAATTTTTACAGCAATACAAGATCCTGTTATTAGATTCATTCATTTGTCATTGCACAAGCTTCAGAAGCCAGTATGGCTATTGTTAACGCCACATGTAAGAGAAGAAGTGGCCCCCCAAAATACCAAATAAAATTAACTCCTCAGACCTCTTATCTAGCAATATCTGAGGTAGTTCTGATAGGAAATTAAAGTGTCAAATAACAAGTTTATTTCTGTAAAACACCTATCTTATTGTGGAGCTTGCTTCTTCCATGTTATGCTCAATAAGCTTCTGCTGTGCAATTTAAACTATAAAAAAGGTGGTTTGCAACAGATCTGTGTATGCAGTTAAGAGTCAATTGATTGAGGAAAGAAATCCACTGATCTATAGATCCTTGGGAAAAAAGTGGTCGTTGTGATTACAGTGTGCATAACTAACGGACAAACAGTATATCTTCTGACACAATAACTTCACCTCCTTTTTTTCCTTTCCTAATACGTTCCAGCTGAAGGGCTTGAGTTTCACTGCTAGCAGCAACCACACAGAGGAACTCGTGACATAATCCCTGAACATAAAAGCCAATAATGGGGATTCAATTAGTGGTTTTCAAAGGCAGAAGAGTTTTTCTGCCAAATATCAAACTGTTCCTGCAGATAAGGCACCCAGTGTGTGTCAAAACTGCCGATCTACATTTTCATGTCCACACATCATTACAATTTGTTATGTCATCAGCAACGTCTGCTCTGTACATGTCAGACAGCAAAGGCAAGAGGCACAGGTGAGCCAAGGCTTACCTTCCATGTCGCTGCGTTGCGTCTGAAGTAAGCAAACATTCGCGTGAACCAGTTGTAGATTTCATTTAGTGTTAGCTGTTTTTCTGGCGATTCGAGGATGGCCTTGTGAAGCAAAGCGATTGCAACATCAGTTATGAGCACACCAGTACAAAATACACTCACAGTTTTACTTTACCAAATACAGAAAGGAAAAAAAGGAAGAAAGGAAAAAAGAAGAAGAGATTTGGAGCAAAAAACCTGAAGGAGGTTTTTCACAATATGAACTAAGATTAATGGCTGTATTTAACAGTTCAATGGCAAAATTCAAAATGGAATTATCTAATTGTTTTGAGTTTTTATTTCTGTTTCCTTACAGAAATATTAATTTATCAGTCATTCATAAAGCAGAATCAAAGAGAAATGCAAAACATTTCACTAGCTGATTAAAGCTCAGTAATTATTTAGAGCTCAGATTAATTCTAGGGATCAGAGATTACTGTAGCTTGTGATAATTGACTTGCCATCTTTAAACAGGCTCATTTTCACTGTTGTGTGAAATGAATTTCCTAATAATCACATCGTATTGTAATACTTAATCAAAAGCAATTATGTTATATATTGCAGTTCTAAAAACCCTTATAGTAAAGGTTTGAGCATTTGAGCACGCTTACATACCAAAGGTTTGAAAATCTATTTAATCCAGAATGTGCACATATAGGGAGATAGTTTTTTCCTAATCCAAATGCACGTTTGGCTCAGCTTACCTGTCTAATTAAAGATGCATATGTGAATGGTGGTCTAACTTCTGCGTTCTTATAAAATTCTTGGTTCTGGGCAATATCTGCTAAATAAGAGCAGTTGTTCTGTTATCATCACAGCCTGCTGCTGCCGGGATTCAGGCAACACAAGCTGCCCCACCAAAGGGGCCACACCATCAGAACCACTTTACCTGAAGAAATGGGGACATTGTATTTATCCGAGTACCGCCTCCGGATGGGTCCGACATTGTGCATGCTTGTGGTAGTGATGACCGACGGTCCCTGCGTGACAGGAGTGATGGGCGCAGTTGGGGTGGTGGGAGTATGAGGTAAGCTCTGTGGAGACGCCTCGGATGCAGTCTTGGAAAGCGTGACGCTCGATACCAGATTCAGCTGTGAAGGGAAGGACGAAGGTTTCGTTACAAATGGCATTTCTGGCTAATGGAAGGCTGCAAAGAAAATTCTTGGTAACGGAGTCTTCCTCAGTTTGAAGCAAAGAGTACTTGCTTCAGCTCCAAGTGCTGTTGTAACATCTCCATCAGGAGCCAGTAAAGTGAAATAAATATATACATTTCTGAAGAGATTTAAAGAAAGAATAATGTAGCCCGTTGCTGGAACTCCAAATCGTGAATTTTTATCTAAACCTTAGAACAAGATCTCACACAGCACATAATAACTTCAGTATTTTCTTTTAGTTACATTGTTTCACAGTCTAAACCCCACACATCTCTTATTTCCATGCTGTCATTATGCATAGCTTCTAATCAGTCGTCTTGGATATTTTACTGAAGGCATCAGGCTTAAAATAAAAGGCAAGACTTTCCTAGGGATGTACTAGGGAGAAACTCCATCTCTCTGTTCAGCATTTAGGCTTTTTCTTTCTTCCCCTCCGTTCATCCATTTTAAAAGCAAAGCCCAGAGTAGGTTAACACTGGAATAATTTAATTAATCACACTGCATGAAATACTGCAAGGACTCAGTCCTGCAGAAGTGGCACCACTCTTCTTTTTCCTCCCAGGACAGAAGGTATCGCCATTACCTGCATGAAGCCCAGCCCAGGATAAATGGCAGTTTGCCACCTCAGGCTGTAAGACACAACTGCCTCCACGGTTGTGCATCAAACCCAGCTCCAACTCAAGTGCTTTCAATACACAACCCTATTTATACAACCAGCATCCACATTCCTCCCTGACCCTTTCTTTTTGCCCTACACCATCCTTTGAAAGATGATTCTCCATCTCAGTAGGTCACTCCTGCTGAAGTATTTTAAACAAGCAGTCTGATCCCTTAACTACAACATCAGAAAAGACGACTGAGAAAAGGGCTCTTTGACTACTTCCACATTTCCTTCTCTTAGGCAGTTTTGTGAGTAATATTGGTGAAATCCTGACCCCACTGAAGTCAGTAGCAGAATTCCTACTGAATTTAAAGGGAAAATATTTTACAACTTTTGCTCGTTATTAAAATTCCTTTTTGCCTGACATGAAACCTTTTCAGATGAAGGCAAGGCGCAGTACTCGGCTATGCCCCCAAATATCTCATGTTTATCCATAAGGCACTGTATTAATTTTCCTCGCATGAAACTAAGCAGATAAGAAAACTCCTATTAGCACCCCTCATATGAGTTAATAGCCACAAATAACGTTTCTTTATAAAAATAATAGGTAGTGTAAAACAAAGGTAGTGTAAAATAAAAGGCTCTAATATTACAGAAAGGATATTGACACAAAAAGTCCACTGCCCACAGAAAGGGCACAGCTGAGCAACAGGCAAATTGTGACTGCTCTTTCCCCCTGGACTGAGAAGGAGCAAGCATAGGGAAGCCCCAGCCACAAACACCCAGCGCTGTATGGCTGCAATGGCGCATAAGCATCTCCAAAGAAAGAAGGTGGTGAGCAGAGGACCTGCAAACACCCCACCCCTGAGCAGGGGCTTACAACCAATGCTTCGCCTTCCAGTGGGAAACGCTTAACACTTCAGGGCAAAGCCGGAGAGCATGAACCCAGCTAGGGATGGTGAAAGGCGGTGAAATATGGGTATTGATTTCCCAGCGACTCCCACACCAGCGTGAACCGCTATCGGCAGCGTGGAGGTAAGCATGCCTTCCCAGACCCTGTGGGGCCAGCACTGCCGCCACATGCCGCCCGGTCCGATTGTTGACTGGCATGATTTAAGGACACTGATTAGGGACATGTATATAGTAATGTCTCCCTGTTATCCATCTATTACATATGATAAAAGGACCAGTGACGATAATTACAGTACAACTGACAGGTCTCACCATGAAGTTAAATCTACTGTATTTTATCTCAGTTTCTAAATGGACATTTTAACAGTCCAATAACTGTGAGCAAATCTGCATCAATTTTAAGAACCCATCTCCAGTGCAGGCTCGGCAGCCAGGCCCTCCTGTTGCAAAGATCACTGCTCGTGCTTCATCATTACGGCTCCAACTACTCCATTTCAAAAGAGTCCCCTTCCTTTTTTAGTGTGCAAAAACTTAACATTTAATCTGTTTCTACTAGGGAACTGCGAGAAAAGATCCACAAAGGTCACCGTTCCCTGCTTAAAGAATCTGAATTGAGTTAAATTTCTTAAGGCTTTTCAGCATAGGTAGCAAGTAGGAATAAACACAGAAGAGGACGAGCAAAGGAGGGGGGGCTTTAACAGGCTTGACAAATGACACCGTGATTCACACCCACTGCTGGGCTGCCACTAATAAGCTACAGAGGAAGCAGCCAATCTCAGCTAATTACCAGATAAAATTGTATTGTAAGGACTCTAATTAGGAGATGCTTATAGAGGTGATCTAATGATTAAATGCTGCATCCAAGTGACCCCACCATCAATGTGCAGTGGTGCAAGATGTCACTGGAATATTTTGTAGAAACAGTAATTTTATTTCAAGGAGGGGAGGCAGTAATATTTGTAATAATGGCTATGAGGTAAACTAATTAAAAGACAGTTCCTAAAGGAAGACTGTGGCTTTGAGCAGCTGTGGCCGTTCCAAAACAAAGTGCCAAATCTCAACAGAGGAGCTGCAGTCAAGTGGAAAATTTCTGCCTGACCTCTGCTCTTGCTATTAATTTGCAGGAAACCTAATGACACATATACATATTCCCACAAAATTGTTCTAATTGCTAATTTGCCAAAGGAGCCCAGTTTCCAAATTAAACATGACTGCAGTCTGTGAGGAAGGAGAGAACAAAAAGCTGGAACGCACAGAGTCTGCTGCGTTTCACCTCCGACAACCATTTGCAAGCCTGAACCAACAAGTTAATGAAACACGACCTTGTCGATCGCTAGTGAAGTTCTTCCTTTTTCTGTGTTTTATTTGATGACACTCTCCTCTTCCAGCCGGGGTCCATCCCTGCCTGTGCTGTTACCAAAACATGAGATAGGGTAAGGGAGGAGAGGGCTGCGCTCCTCCCGCAGACTTTCGCAGCTGCTTCCTTTGTTGCATCTATAGCGCAAAGGCTGAAAAATCGGTTGTGAATTAGAGCAGAATAACAAATTATGAATGGTGTTGGTTTTGTTGCCATCTTGAATTATTAATCCGAATGGTAAACTATTAAATCTTAATATTGGCATCAATTAGAAACGTGAACGCAGCCATGGGTGATTGTGCAGGGCAAAAATCAGGGAGGGACCGGGCTGGGAGGGTTTCTTTTCCTGATGGAAACTTGACACAGTTTCTCCCTGTTTGCATTTTCTATTTAAAAACAAGCTACTATGATTAGAAAAGTTGATCGTATTGGTATTTTGTGCGCAGCCTGTTTCCCACATACCGCAATTTTTGGAGGAGGTAGCATTGCTGGCAGAGGGGAAGGGAGCCGAAGTCACGGAGTGAGCACCCCAACGAGCAGGAACTCTTGTACTGCAGTAAGGCACAACATGGGGCACCCTCCAAGTACAGTGGAGAGTACAGCCCCTGCACCAAAGGGTTAAATGATTTCGTAATGTTTGTACTGGGGATGGGGGAGGATTTCCTCCAGCCTTTAATGGAAAAAAAAAGCAAGCGATCACATGAGCCAAAAACCCCCAAACACCAAGAAATAAAAAAACACCAACAGGAAAACCACCAAAGCCCACAACAGTTTTAGGTCCCAAAATTCTGCACATTCAGTCACTGAACCTCATTGGGTGCTTTGTTCAGTTCTGAGTTTTGAGAACATTTCCTCATACTGTTTTAACTTAATCACAAATACTGTAGCTGTTTTAGCGTTCAATATCCTGCTTAGGATTTTATTATTAACTCTTTTCAGAAATAGGCATGTCCTCCTATTAAAGGTGAAGACGGAGTATCTTTATTTTCTTTAGATATAAAGAAGGCAGAGAGGTAACTTTCTCCTTCACCCTGTAAAACAGATTTCCAGTTAAGTGGCTCTCCCACTAAGGCTGTCTGATTTCTTTTTGTGTAAACATTTTGCATGACAATGGTGGCTGGACATGAAAAAGCTCCTAAATATCTTTTTAGAAGAAAAAAAAAAAAAATTTTATGTGTATGTATACATGTGTGTGTACATATATATATGTATACATATATATATGTGTACATATACATATATATGTTTCTAAATGTGATGGTGGGGCCATACCCACTGCTGCAGGTCAGTGACTCTTCTGCAATAGATGCTGCTGCTCTGGTCCCAGCTGGGACTGAGGATTTATCCGTACTGATTTCCTGGGCCTGAAACACTCCAAAGTAGAGATTCCTTTTCTTGACACCCAGGGTGGGAGAGAAAGCTAACACTGGGCCTGAAACTGTGTTAAATGCTGTGTCTTCCTCTCCCATTTCAGCCTGGACACATTAGTGTATTAGATGAGGAGCCTGGCAGGCAGCAATCACTTAGCAGGTGTTGTTATTGGCAGGAATACTAAGGAAACCAAAGCTGAGGAGTGAGACTTAATGAAAACCAGTATATAAAAACAGCTTTTGTTGTGCTTGAGAATCTCTCTTTATTGCTGCGTATCGTTATTTTTTCAAACTATAAAGTCCGGCTGCAGCAGCTAAAATGCTCAGTCATTACCTCAACAGTTAAAAGACTTTTTTTTTTAATGCTTTGTTATTACAGTTGCTAAAAACAGTATTTCAAAACAATCATAACTGCTATGGTTAGGGTAAAAAAATACATAGAAGGGATATTTAACAGTGCATCTTATTTAAAGTGCCAAAAGTTTCTCTCACAGTTTTCTGTCTATTTTTAAAGACGGCTATAGCACCCACTATGCAGAATTACTTGTTGCTTGATGCTTTTTCCTTTTCCCTCCCTTCCTATGAACTTCAACATATGTTAATCCCCCAAAAGAAAGCACATTTCCATTTCAACCTATTACGCTGATCTCTAACACCAATGAAAACAGCATGTAGGGGAAGGCATCTTAATAGCAAAACCAGAATGACAATTCTTAAGAAATCAATCTGGCTTTTGTGTTGTGGTTTTGGTAGGGTTTTTTTGGGTTTTACCTTGAAAAAAAGAAGATCACCATACAAAAAATGTCACAGCCTACTGCTGCACAGAGAACTTTGTTCTTGCTATATTCAGGCCCTTTAGTACCACCAAAACAACACTTGTAGCAGTAACTGGGAACAAATTTGCCTGTTCCGAGTTGTGAGATACTTCCACTTTCTTTTAAAGTGCTGCACCACTGGGTACTTTAATTATAAAGCTGGACACTTTTGAATGTGGCCCTGAGCACTGCAGCTCATTGCTGCCCTTTGCGGTACACCAGACATCACCTCCACCCTAGCTCGCAGCGGTTTAGGCCATCCACCACTACACCATGTAAGAACACGATAAAATCTCATCGGCTTTAACAGGACTAAAGAGTTCTATTGAAGAGATGTTTTGGTGGACTGCTGTAGTGAAATGCATGGACCACTCCATCACCCTTCCCAAGGTTAAAATTACTGGAAGGAGCTAGAAGCCACCCAAATGGGATGGAAGGGCACAGCTATCCTGGTACACGCAACCCCTGCTCTGAAGCTGGGCAAGTTCTGAATTGATGCACAACCATTAAGGACCAGGTTGTGATCTACCTGGTCTAAACCCAGCTGCTCATCTACTGCCTGAAGCCCAAAAGGCAAAGACAACTAATGGTCAGTGTGGATTACAAACAGCATGAGGTTAACATGGACACTCAGTCACCAATTTTACCTGCCAGCAACAAAACAGTTTAAAAACAAGCATTAAGATCCTTTAAGCAGAGTAAAAACATTTCCTCAGTCACAAAAAGGCTGTAATTTTAAATCCCGATTCACTGCTATGTTTGGATTTGCATCCGCTCTTTCCTTTAAAATCACTGATGTACTGTAATATATTAATTCTAATGTACACCTTGCATTAGTTATGTTGGCAGAAAAAAATTAATTACTGGATGTAAAGAATACTTTGCACTGCAATAATGGTCATCAGATCTTTTTTACCAAAGTCCTATCCCACTGAGTTAAAAGGACTAGGGTCTAGCACAGCCTATGCAATGCCTGTGTATTTTTTTCACTAGGAAAGCACAATTTATGCAAAACACTATACTTCTACATTTTATAATTAATTTTCAAATGCTTCACCTATACATATTTTAATAATTTCTGATTTATCAGATGGTATCTATAATAAATTTTTCTATATTTCAATAAATGAAAAGAAGGCAGTTTCAATCCAACAACAGAGTGCCACACAATATAGGCCTGTCAGGCACCAATTTTTACTTCTAACATGTAAGTTAAAGGATAAGGAATTTATAATGCTGCCTGTGAACGAAACCACTTTTCATACACAAATGTGATCTTTTTTTTTCCAAAGGGTAATACAACAGTACATTTACATAAACTAATCCAAACAATCTATGTATTTGACAATGGCAAACCTCACACAGACTGCCTATTGTTGGTTTACATCTTGGAGTTCTTTATGTTGGCTTGTAACACTGCTCTAGCTGTCAAAGGTTTGACTTGGACTCTAAATAAATGGTTATAGAAGTGCTGTGCAGCGATATTGGACTTCTTTGCAAAAGAAAACCTGCTGTGTATGAATTCAAAAGCTATTAATTTTTCAGTCAAAAATATTCATGCCTATTTCTTTTAATAAAGAAACACTGTGCTGAGCAACTGAGAGATAATGTTGACTAGTGGTACAGAATTTTCAATAGAGCAGTTAAAAATAAATTTAGTAGGAGGTCCCCAACAAAGCTATAATTTTCCAGAATGTAAAACATTTTTAATACTAATCAAGACAGCCCTTTTCCCCCTGCGTTCACTTTTTTTTCCCCACTGCTTTTCCCTGTTTATTAGCTGTTAACAGCAATCTTCCTGGCGACACCGCCTGGTATCTCCATAGCCTACAACACCCGCGAAAGCTCCCTGCCCTCCGCGGCCGAGCATCGATCATGAGCTGCTTTGCCAAATGCTGCTCGCCTCCCTATGATTTCCTCCCTTTAGTTTTTAATCCTTCCTCCTGAGGGGCACCGCTGTTATGAAAGGCCTCAAGGCAGAGTGCTCTGAGACTTCCAGATTATTCCGCTGTTTTAATTTTTAATCCAGTAAGAGCTATAGAAACCAAACCTCCTCCCCATTCTGTTGGGTCTACATACTTTGCCAACAATGCACTGAAGCATTTGCATTCAGGCTGAGATGGATGCGAGGAACTAGAAGAATGCTATTTTTATAGACACTGTAAGTAGTTCTACTCTAGAGGGCTGGTATCCACCAGATCAGGCAATTTTAGGTATCTCAACAGCTTAAATGGAAGGGTTTATACCTACCACTCAACTCTCTCCAAGAAGGCACCGAAATTTCCGGTTGACTTTGACATGTGCTCCAGTGTTGCTGAATAGCCTGCAATTTTCTGTCTAGTAGCCTCCCTATGCACTTCTGCAGCCATTTATTTCCAACTACATGGAAACTGAGAAATCCTTTTCTAGTAAAAATGTGTGCGCGAAGTGTTTAATGATTTTATGTTCTCTATCTCTGTAATGTGTTCTGTTTCAGACATTAATTTTGTCTACCAACTGCATCTTGGCAGGCTACCATATTTGCTGGGTTAATAGTCTGACTCCTTTTTATTTCCATCACCATAAATCACACATATATGGGTGTGTGTTTGCTTTATTTATAGAAAAAAAATCAGTCAAAACAGATAAACCAATACTTTGTCATTATGCTGCATCATTGCATATTGATTAAAATTGCTAGTACTAACTATAGATTGTCAACGCTCAATTAATTTTCACACAATGACTCAAAGCAAAATCAAATAAAGCCAGTGTACCTTTAAATCTTACAAATCTTAAAATCAGGAAGCAAAGCACTCTCTCCATTTCGAATAATCGTTGGAAGTTCTGAGAAACATTTTCAGCATTAAGAGGTTGGGAGAAAACAACAGCTGAAGAAGAGTCATTTTGGTCAGGAAATGAGATGGTGGGTCTGTCTGTGTTTGGGGCTACCCAAGAGTTTTCTTGGGCTGCAGAGCTACTTGCTTCCCCTGCAGCCTCTTTTTTAAAGGGCAATCTGGGGCAGAGAAGGTTTCTTGTCTCAGTTTCAACAGTATAAAACTTGATACTGGTTAACCGCGATTAACATCAAAACATGCAGCTAGAGTCTCTTCTACTGTAAATGTCTGTCAGACAGGGAGAAAGCAGAATAAATATACTACATATAATTTAATTACATCTCCTTCCTAACACTTCCTAAGATTTCATACAAGTTGGACTGATGCAAAGCAACTTACAGGCTACTACGTAAGGCCAGAAAAAAAGCTCAATGCATCAGCTTTAAAGCAAAACAACTTTCAAACTCCCTGAAGAGAAGGGGATGAGGAAACCCAGGTGCCCATGGCAGTGCCTTCTGCAAAGCAGCACTTTGCATCTCATCACCATGGCCAGCTCTGAAGCGGTCCACGCTTTGCATCATGTGCCCCAGTGGGGAACAGGAAAGAGAGGTTTGCTGTGAGATTTTATTTGCTTTTGGCACAGTTCGGTACTTACGGGCTGAGGGGTGGCTTTTGGTTCAGTTGACTTCACATGCAGGTGTGTCATCATGGCTTGCAGGCGCTCTTTATCTTTTGCAAGCTGAAAGGGGGGGGGGGAAGAAATATCCTCTGTTATTCACACAAATAAAACCCAGTCTCTGCTTATTCCTAATTAAACAGCTGGCACCAAGGCATGAGACAGAAGAGTTTTATTGCTGAGTAGTTTTGAAATTGTATATGGTCTATTCGTGAGGTAAAGCTAAAGCATGGTGCTGGGTGTCACTATTTCCTAAAGCAAAATGCATTAGCCCTCGAGTGAGAAGAGCTAGACCTGCTGGCACCAAGAGCTTCACTCTAGCCCTGACAGCTAAAAGACAACAGTGAATCATGTTTATTAACCAGCCCCACTCCAGCTCAGGAGGCACGGCGAAAAGCAAGCGAGGCAGCAGCTCTGAGATGCCTCTGCCTCCTTTCAGACCAGAAAATAAGTGGCACAAATGGAGCATGGCTTTTACAGCACCTACAGGCCTTGTGGCATGTGCAGCAAATGCAGAGACAGCAGTGGTTAAACCACATGAGGCACCTCCATGGGGCATGGCAGGCAGCCTCAGCTCTTGAAAGCATCTTGCTTTTACTTGAGAAGGTGGCACAGCCCCTCAGTGGGTCACCCAGGGCAGCCAGCCTGGGAATCTGAGCAGCGGCACCCTGAGCATGGGCAGGAGCAGCAGGGTGGGTTGCCAGCATCCCTTTGGCATACAGCTGCAGGCGGCAGGATGGGAAGGGCTAACAGCGTACAGAAACCGCCTCAGAGCACTCGTCTCAAGGCACCCAAAGCCACAGGACCAATACTTTCACTCTTCCTCATGGGTCACATCATGCCCAAGAGCTACGGCAAAGCTCCTGCTCTGGATGTCTGTTTTACTTTAAGGTTAAGATTTGAACCAGGCCACAGCTGCTGCCTTGGGATCACACCATACACATCCTTAGCCAAGAAGGCATCCCAATGCATTTCAATGCACAGGACAGACACTAAACTTCATTATTTTGGGGAACCATTTTTTTGTATGTGCAACAGGACTTTTTCCAGCTGCTTTAAAAAAAAATATGGTGGAAAAATATTAAGAAATAATACTAATGAAAAAAGGGGTGTTATTAACCTATATGCCCAATGTAAAAGCTCCTGTTTCCAGCAGGACTTGGACCAGGTTCTCACAAATGACAACTTTTGCAGACTTTTTGCTTTAGACAAGCCAGATTCCCAGCGCCAAGAGGAGAACTGTGTTCACATTCCAGCAACACTTTAAACAACCTGCCCACCTTATCACCATCATCTGTTTGCAACAATAAAGTTGGGCTAAGTGTATATAAAAGGAGACTTGGTCATAAATCCCCATTATGGTCAAGGTTGTGTTGCTGTTTGCAAGGCGAGGGGCTTCTGACTGTGCCAGAAAGGTGCTGTGATAGGATAAAACTTGGCACATGGGTTTCCAAGACAGGAATTAAATACAGGAAAAAATGGTGTGACCACTGTGTGCTCTGGAAGTGTAAAAGCAAAATCACTGGGCTTTTCTAACAGCTGCTCTTTTCTTGGTCAAAACCCTCAATGGCAAGAGAGAGAACCTGACACTCACAGCACATCTGCAATCTCATCACCAGATCTGTGCCTGACTTCACAGAAGAGCCAAAGAGCAGCGACGGGCTCTTTTCATAGCACTGCAGCAGAAACTTCTCCCTCTGAGAGTCCTCTGAGGACCTCTTCAGAGAAAGGAGAGGTCTCACCCCTCAGCTGCCGTGCTTCACACAAAACAAATTAAACCCAAGAAATAGCTGTGCTCTCACTACAGCTCTGTTGTGCAATGTCTCATCTGTAGCAGTTGCTGGGCGCACCGGGCTGCTTGGCGGGGTCATCTGTGCATTAAATTCTGGTCTGCAGGCTACTGCAGAAGAACAACATCTTCTAGCCAAAATAAATAGAAGGCAGGCACCTGAAAGCTTCCTGCCTGCACCAGTGCGGCGGCAGGAGGGAAGGCACCCGGGCAGCCCTGGGCACACCCTGCCGTGCTTCCTCCGGGCCCCTGCAGCCAAACAGAGCGGTGCACCTCCCTCTGAGCGGCCGGGGTCCTTGTTCACAGTGTTTTCACTCATCATCTTAGCAAGGCTTTTAACGCCGTTTCTGGTGGACAGAGGTTATTAAAGATCCTCTCGACATTTCAGGCAGACACATGCTAGCATTTTGTCATAGTCTAGGAATTCAAACACTCACCCAGTTAGGCAGGAGTTTAAATTATGAAAAATAGAGGTCTCTCAGTTTCAAAGCACTGAAGAGAAGTAAAAAAATCTGAAGAATTTCTTTAAACTGTTTTTCCCTTAGGTCAAGAAGCAGTAGTGATACAAAACTAGAATGTCACTAGTAGCCCCCTCAGGTCAATGGGGTCATACAAAAGAAGCCATGAGGTCTTGTGTGGTCACCGATGGGAGCAAATTCTCACTGGTGGCTCTCACTGGAGTCCAGACACTCCAGAAATGGTATACACGCATGCAAATGCTCTTTATCTACTGACAGTGTTCTTGGGCAAGGACTATGCTGCCGTATATGTAAGGATCTGCTCTGTAGAAGGGGTCTGAAGACTAGAACACAGTCCCATCTGCAGCCTCATTGTTTCTTCCTATATCCATTTGGAAAGCTCTGCATGGTGGGAGTTTTCAGCTGGCCACCCAGTTCTTGATTATACGCCTGATTTTGGGAGGTTTCCCTCACCTCTGTGGGGTACAACCATGATGCAGATGCCTGACTGTGGTTCAACAGGAAACACATCCAGAGAAAGGTATATGCTTTGAAAACTTGGACACCAGGACACACGCCTTGCCCCAGAGAGGTTAAATCCTAAACCTACACAGGTAGAAATGGGAAGGCAGAGAAAGCACAGGCCAGAAGCAACTCAAGGTAAGGGGGCAGGAGTCTGATAACCAAGGAGCAAGACGGGAAGGCATTACGCACAGATGATGGAGAAATAACACAGGAAGAAAGAAAACAACAGCGAGGACCAGGAATGTGAAAACAGAAACCCAGTGAGGGGCATTCAACAGGAGCAACATGGCCAGAACAACGAGAACAGAGATCACTTCAGCAGCAGGATTCTGGACATACCAAGGACAAAGGAGAAGGAAGCCGGTCATGGACAATGCAAGAGACAACCAAGACACAGCTTCTTTCCTTCCATTATGTGCCTAGTTGGGCTGTGCACTAGAAAGGTTTAGGATCCACTTCAAGAGTGTCAGTGGAAAACAGGCCCAAAGAGTGTTTTCACACACTGAAAATGGCCAGCTGTCTTCATTTTCTCCCATGAGGAGATA
Organism: Pezoporus wallicus; assembly: GCF_028554395.1. NCBI lineage: Eukaryota > Metazoa > Chordata > Aves > Psittaciformes > Psittacidae > Pezoporus > Pezoporus wallicus. The sequence goes on from NW_026641326.1 coordinate 2,757,242, forward strand.
CTTTTTAAAACTTAGCATAGCTTTGTTGCCGTTCTGGGATGTTTTTTCACTCAAAGGTGGTGCTGCTAAGAACTAGCTAAGGATAGGGATATGTTCCTGTGTTTGTGTTTTACCCAGCAGCCCAATTCTCACTATTTATAAAGACAACAAATGATCATGTCAAGATGGTTTAAACAAAGTGAAATATGAGAAGATCTCTACCTTGTCTGTGATATTTTAAGTATGTTTGTGATGGAAGTGCTGAGCCCAAAGCTTTGAGATACTTCTGCAAAGAGGCATTTGCAACCAAACACAAACCAGATCTGACCTGTTTTGTTTTCTGGGTTTTTGTTTGTTTTGTCTTTTTCCAAAAAAGTTGATGTAAAAATTACTTTCTTTAAAAGATACTGCACTTATCTAAGTCAATGGCACTGCTAAAACTATTGTGTATAAAACAAATAAGAGCATAAAGAAAAGAAAGGCTTGCATTTGGGTCCACGACACTCAAAACCTTAAATGCATCTCTCAGGTGGAAGGAATGTCATAAATTCTACTCCTGTCTTGAGGGAGCTGTGCACGAAATGGTGCAGCACCCAGACCTTGTCATGATGCTGGACCCTGAACAGCATGGGATACTTCACAGCTCCACTAGAAGGCAAAGCTTCTTATCAGTGCTCACTACCATGTGTCAAATGGGAAAGGCTATGGGTCCCTCTTCTATCTAGCTCACCAAACTCAAACAGCTGGTCAGAGGGCTTGTCACCACCCCACTGGTAACTGCTCCATTGCAGGAGTATCAGGTCAATGGTCTTAGTCCAGCTGCTCCTGCTACAACATGTTGAGTGCTGCAGATCACATCACTAAAAGCCCTGCTGTTGGGCCAGCCTTCTGCTTTATGATGGTTCTGAGCAAAATCAGGTCACAGCCAGACAAACTAGGTACTGGAAGCCAAATCCTCGTGCATATTTAGGCAGATTATTTTTCCTTTTCTTTTCAAAGTATCAGAGGACCGATACACAGGATAAAAAGAAAAGGGAGAAGAGAGGAGTTACAGGCACATTTCAGAAGCAGGATCACCTTCCTCCTCTCCTCCTGTACCTAACCTTGCTGGCCAATGCATGGATGGTTTCACTCTGTTACCAACATCCCTGTCTAAATTAATCCTCCAGTTCATCCTGTTTACTGTGCTAGTATGATTGTTAAAAACAAATCCAGAACTCTCTGGCTCTTCCACCACTTTGAAATTATGTTCTTGTCCTGGGGCCCTTATACTGCCATCCCATGCAGTGGCTCTAAGCTGAGGTATTCCCTAGCACTAAATGGGTGGAAAGCTGTAACTATTAGTCACTTTTGACAATCAGTAGAATGCACCACTGGTAAATCTTTCCCAAATTTTGTCAAGAGCTTATGGATTGGTGACAACCAAGTATCATCTCTGTCCTGCCCAACTGTTAACACAGGCCATAATCCTGTAGTTCCAGGCACAGCGATTCCCAGCGACTGCAGGAGAGAAGGATTAATGCTTTTCAAATTGACTGTAACTGGAAAATCTAGATTTACCTTCAGCCTGAACATTACTGCATCTTGGTAAAAGATTATCTCATATCTCAGTTTACCAGGAAGACTGCAGATTTTTTCTCCCTAATTCCCGAGAAACTTGTTAAAATAACAGACCCTTTCTCATAACATTTTCTGCAAGACTCTGATATTTTATGACTGGTAGTTTGATTTTTATAAAACTTGTATTAAAATAGTTTATATTGCTTCAGCTAATAGTGAAAGAGTGTCATGACCAGCGTGTTCCTGAAAGTAAAATTTAAGAAATATCTATGAAAGAAAAAGGGTAATTTGTAAGATAAGAAGATAAAAGGCATTTTTTTAAATGCTTATCTGGAAAAGTAACAACAAGAAGTTTAAGTGTGGTTTTGCTGATTTTTCTCTCCAACTATTTGAAGCTATAAATGACTTAACTCAGTAAAATTCCAAATGTAATTATCTTCTGTACTTAGCCCAAGGCTTTCCATATATCTCTACGCTGCTGTCTTGCATACAAAATAGGTTTTTCAATAGCTGGTAACTATATAATGTACAACATTGTTTTAATTTCTCCTTCTTTGTTAACCTCTTGCCTACACACAGACACACTGTCAAAGCTGCCCAGCCAGAGCAGCGAGGTGCGGGGAGACAGAAAGGACTCAAAAACATTTGGAAAGGCAGTTACACAAACAGGTTATACCTTTGCATCACATTGAGTACATTCTCATTTATCCCCCTTTTGGCATTTAAAAAAAAAAATTATTTGCTACAAATGGCAAAAGAAAAAAAAAACAGTAGTAATAATAATACATGGAGAGTATTAGTATATGAGAGACCACCAAACAAGCCAGGTCATGCAGCGTTTTGAAATAAACATCAACCATTTCCCCCGTGTATCAACAACTCTAAATGAAGGGGACCACATTCCGCTCGCCTCCCTCCACCCCCCTGGGTGAGTATAAATAGCATTAGATACATACTGATGGATTTCCAATCAGTCAGCCTGTTTAAGTTTCCTATTTCTTTTCAAGTTACGGTTTAGAAAAGAGGAAATGAAGCTGCAGTTTCTGTTGAGGGTTTTTAAAACTACTACAAGGAGGTTTTGAAAGCTGGTTTTCAATCATAGGGGGAAAAGCAGAACTCATTTTTTATTGCTGTCGAGAATTGGATTTGATTAATACTGAGGTAATATTAAAATAAATTTTATTTTACCTGTAGCTCTAACTGCTGTACAACCTGCATTT